>NW_018164869.1:656396-657211 GCF_001263595.1 Phalaenopsis equestris | reverse complement strand
TAAGACATTCATGCAAACAGTTTTACCTGAAAGAGCTATCGAACATGCTCCAGAAGGCTTCTCAAGAGATCCCAATAAGTTTCTCAATTTCTCAATTTCTTCACTGCTGAATCCCCCTATTGTTGATTTTTCCTCCATATTGGGTTGCTCTGCCATATGCGCTCGAGGCTTTTGTTTCTCCCCACGGTTACCCCATTCTCGGCTTGGAGGTTTACCATTTAACTTCCAACACTTCCCCCTTGTATGCCTTGGTTTCTTGCAATAAGTACACCAAAGATTTTTGATTGTTCTCCTTCTCTTGATTATCGTTCTTTGACTTCTCCTGATTTGTGTTTGCTGCTAAGGCTGACCCATCCATAGTATGTAGTTCTAGCTTGACACTCCTCCGACTTTCTTCTGCTCGGATTATTGAGATTGTCTCTTCTAGAGACGTTGTATCCTCCTTACCGAGGATTTGGTTTCTAACATGATCAAATTCAAGATTCAATCCTTCCAAAAAATCATATATTCAATCCTTCTCAATGAACTTCTTCAAGGTGACAGCATCATCAGGGCATTTCATCTCAATTACATGATAGTGATCCAGTTCCTGCCACAAATTCTGCAATAGAGTTGCGTACTCTGTGACAGATTTGTCTCCTTGTTTGGTTGCTCCAGTTTTTTCCTTGATTTCATACACAAAGCCAGCATCGCGGGCTTTCAAGTATGTGCGGTTGATATAGTCCCAAATTTCCTTTGCGGTGTTCAAAAACATGGAAGTGTCACTGATCGTTGGGTCCATAGAATCCCATAGCCAGGACATAATCATGAAATAT
>NW_018164869.1:620445-656292 GCF_001263595.1 Phalaenopsis equestris | reverse complement strand
TGCGGGGACCATTTGAGATAGTTCTTCCCATTGAACCTATTGGATGCCCGAATATTCTGCAACTCTCCAATTTTCTGAACAACATTGTATTCTTCAGAATTGTTGGAGTAGTTGGAGATAGAGGTTTCGGACATTGTTATGGTGAGGAAGAAAAAATTGCAGCAATTAAGGCTAGAAATCAACCTGCAGTGGTAAAAAAATCGCAGCAATTAAGGACGGTCTTCCTCGTGACAACGTGCTGCTCCTCTCGGTAAAAGAATCCTCTCGGTAAAAGAATCGCAGCAATTAAGGACGGTAAAAGAATCGCAGCAATAAAGAAAAATCCAAAGAGCGGCAAAGATCGTGAGATCTCCGGCACAAGATTGCAACGGTAAAGGACGGTCTTCCTCGTGACAACGTGCTGCTCCTCTCGGATGAAGCGGGAGTCGCTACTGGAATCCCGTGCTCGGGAGGAAGAGTCGCTCGTGCTCGGCAAAGAGAGATTTTAGCCGTGCTCGTCGCTTCTGCTCGTGCTCGCCTCTCCGGGCCCGCGGTGCGCGCGGTGCTCGCCGTGCTCGTCGCTTTTGCTCGTGCTCGGAAGAGTCTCTCGTGCTCGCCGTGCTCGTCAGAGGACTCGCGATTGGCAACTGCTACTGGATCGAGGCAGAGGACCGAAGCAGCCCGTGCTCGGAAGGAACGCGAGGAAGAGTCGGAGAAGCGCGGCAAAGGCGGTGTCCTTTAGGGTTTCAGCCTGAGCTCTGATACCATGCGGTAAATCAAAGAAATTATTTGTATTTCCCTACTTCTCTTGAATTGATCATACAAGGTATTATATAGGAGATTAAAAGGAGAAAAACTAGGAAACTATTTAACTATTTACCTTAATTTAAGGGATTACAAATTTATTCTAATTTCCTTAATTTAAGGGATTTACCAATTAATTCTAATTTCCTTAATTAAGGAAATTAGAATTAATTCTCACAACTTTGTTTCCATCTCAGTCACATCTCGACAGATTATTTAGCATCCATCAACCAAATTAAAATTATGAAATGATCCGTAGTATTTTAAAGTTAATATTGATTAAGGAAAGTGTTAACAAGTGTCAGTAATAGCACACACACATATGTTGTGATGAGCGACACATGATATTAACCCTACTAAAATGATCTCTTTCCTTGATTGGAAAGGAGATGAGGAGCATGTACGCCATTTGCTCTGCAAAAAAATGACGAAATGTTTACTTTGTCTTTTGACTATGCTTATGATATAATCCCACCTTTTTTGTTATAATTTGCAGCCTAAGCACTTTGCTTCACATCATTGTTAATACACATGCTTCTTTGCACTTTTTAGAAATAACGGGTGGTTGCTACTTTCCTGCTGCAGGGATAATATATAGGCGGAAAAGTAAAATGAGTGCAGTAATGAATGTATACCATTTATATTCTCAAAAAGAACTTGTTTAATAGTTGACATAATGTGAAATAAGCACAATTGTATAATATGCATATAGCCTTAACTCTATAATTTTTATCTTCATCTGTTTATCTATATTTTTATGTAATATATCCAATACATTTAAAGCTATCTGACCTTTGTATCACCTTATGTTTTAATTTGATTGACAATTGTTAACATCGCTCAAATTTGATTTACCTACAAACATGCGTGATTTCGTATAAAGTTTTGTGTGTAAATATATAAGTATTTTGTGGTTTGTATGTAAATGCCCATTTAATTTTTTTGCTAGATGCCCTTTGCTTAAAGTTTTGAACTCATGTCTTTTATGTTTCACTCTTGTGATCTTTTCTCTTTTTTTGATTGTTCTTAAAAATTTTGAAGAATATTAATTATTATTATTTCACATTTGAAATCATATATCAAACTGTTTGATACACTAGCAAATGGGCAACACAAGAGAAGACGCATCATCCTTCATATGGGGGAAAAAAAAAACAATAATGAATTTTTGTGATATTTGTACGAAAGTGATTGAATTAGGAAATAAGCCAACAATACATTTCAACAAAAAAGATTGACTTAACATTACAAAAAATTTTCAAGAGAGAATCGAAAGAGTGAATTACCGAACTCAATTAAAGAATAAATGAGACTAGTTAAAAGAAGATTAGAAAATTTGGAAAGAGCTTAAAAGATGATCTATTTGACTTGGTTAGGATCCAATTAAAAATACCATAGATGCATCATCAGATTGGTGGAAAGAGAAATTAACAGTGAAATCTATTTTAAGATATTTATATTTATATTTTTTGTTAACGTACAATTGTTAGACATAACTTCTTCTTCCGATTATATAAATGATGGGTTGTATCAAATGCTAAAAAAATTAAGTTTGGTGGAATTGAATCAGAGCTAGAGGAGAAGCTTGATGTTATGTTTGGTGGGGTTGTTGCGACTGATGAACATGCTTTAACTCTCCAGGGTTTGGAAGAGCTTAGAGAGAGCCCAAGTGATCATATTCAAAGATCACCACATGAGAGGAATGAACATAGTTAATCTATTCATGCAAGGACTCCAACTTCTTTAAAAGCAAGGGCAGATCATAGTAAAAAAATTGGTTGTGTACCTAAGAAGTCAAATATCAGTTTGGTTACTATATGCACAAACTTATCTTCTGAGGCTACCACTGCACAACAATCTCCATCTTTTCCTGATATAATAAAAATATCAGAATAAATAACAGAAGTTTATACTTATATGTTTAATCATTGAAGCTAATTGAAGTTCCTATCAAGAGGGATGTTTTCACGTCAATGGCATATGAGACGAAGGTTCATTACTTGCGCTTCTACAAAAATTGCAATGTCTGATTAATTCTGCTTCTACGCGTTCTGTGTGAAGTACGCTTGATATTTCAGTATTACAACTTTTTCTGACATTAATTTTTTGCCAAAACAACTGCTCTTGATTTAATTTCATTTTATGATATATTTTTACAGAACAATTACTTTTGATGTTAACACTTGTGATGTTTCATCTTATTTGATATGTTCAATTTTTCTTCTACATGTGTTATCTTGTGATATCTTTTAATATTAGCAGTTGTGATATTTTCTATTGTGATTTTTATACTTGCGATACATTGTTTTGCTATGTTAAAACCAGTGATATATTCTGCCGACACATTATAATTATGATGTCGTGTGATGCTTCATTATTGCTTGTGCTATTATATTCCTAAATACAACTTGTGATATATCTTTTATATAAATGGTAGAGTACGTAGAGAGCGTTGCAAAAAAAATATTACAACAGCTGTATGTGTGCTGACTGCGGACAATGAATCATACATCTTTTGTTGAGTTACGGGAGCATATCACTGATGATTTAGGCTCTGT
Organism: Phalaenopsis equestris; assembly: GCF_001263595.1. Classification (NCBI taxonomy): domain Eukaryota; kingdom Viridiplantae; phylum Streptophyta; class Magnoliopsida; order Asparagales; family Orchidaceae; genus Phalaenopsis; species Phalaenopsis equestris. The sequence continues at coordinate 652,951 of NW_018164869.1, read as the reverse complement.
TTGGGGCGGGGGTAGGCCAGTGGCGCTGCACGTTTATCATAAAACGCGGGCCGCGGGTTTGACCCCGCGCGTTTCTCATTCTGTTTTTTTTACGGTGGTGCCCTCCTTTTCTTCGTGGTTCATTTGCCCTTAACCCTAGCGTCGAACTCCTTTGTGAAGCTACGGTCTCTTGTTCCTTTTCCTCCTCTTCTCTCGTGTTTCTCACACTACCCGGTTCCTCTTCCTCCTTTGTTCCCCAGCGGTAAGCACATTTTTAGCAATAGAAATTTCAGGAACCGTTCTTCGAATGCAAGTATCCATGTGAATGCTTGTTCTTTATATTTTTAATGTTAGATATGTAAATAATGTTCGGTGGTATGGATGTGAATGCTTGATGTTTGAGTGAGTTCTTGGTGGCTCGATTTTTGGTTTGGTAAATTATATGAATTTTTTTTTTTTTGAGGATGTGGTTTGGGAATGTAATCAACAATCTGATGTTAGATATGTTTGGTGAGTTATTGGTGGTTGTGGCTTTGTCATTGATGTGAATACATATCATTTGGATGGTCTGCATGATGATTTAAGTGTGGCTGAATTGAATTTTAGCTATACCGTTTTGATGTGAATTTTTGCTTATGAAGTATCAAAAATATGACTAGAACAATTATGTCATAAGCAACATTACTACACAGGGGTAGAATGATCATTTATCTAGGAATTGTTGTCGCACAACTGTGTTAAAACCACAGAAAACAAACAACCAGCCAACTTCCCAGCAACAACTTCTTGAGACAGCTAAGATGCAACAGCTTATTGATAAACTACAGCTGCCCCAAACAATCCCTTAGTTCTTGGTTTAATATTTTTATGGTTGATTGTATGAGCAAGCGTTTTGTAATGCAGTTGATGAATGATTGAAGTATAACTGTGTTAATTTTTTTGGTAAAACTACTTGTGTTGTTTTTTCTTTTGATGATATTTTCTGGTAGTTATGTAGATCTTACTGTTTCATGGGAAGACCTTGCTCTTGTTTGATTTTGTGATCATAGCATTGTTGTTATTGGTGTTAGTTGTATTTGTTTTGATGATGTTGATGCATTTTGGAAAATTATCTGTACTATAGGTTTTTTTTGGTAAGCAAACTTGTATGTTTGGCTGATATGCAACTTATGTTGAGGATATTAGGTTAAACTCATGTTTGTATGCTTATTTTAAGCGCAGAAAATCGAGTTAATGTTCACGTTAAATATTTTCATGTTGAAGGTGTTGTGAATGAAAATAACTGAGAAATTATCATTAAATTTTTCCAAATATATGTCCATTTTCATAATTAAAATATATTTTTTAAAATCAAGTCTTCACTTTTATTCAATAAATTAATTTATTGACTTTACTTTTGTATTTCTGTTTATGTGGGTAAAACAGTTAAAAAAGAGAATTACGTATACTGAAAATATCTATGTTATCTACATGAGTACACATACAACACCTTTAGGACTGTGTTTTTCAAATGAGCCAACTGTTTCTGAAACACCAGTTTTTGAACTGTGGATTTTCAACAACTGCTTTTGAACTAAGGTTTTGTATAGTTATAGTTGAAACAAAGTTATCCTTAAGACTCTGACTCCACTTTTCCTGACGCCAACCTTCAAAGTTGGTTTGGGTGCTAGTGGTTGTTGTTAATCATCCAATTCCTCTCTTTTGAGATTTTTTTGTTCCATTTTAGACTGTCTAGTATTCTCTTGATATTTTTTCCCCAAACAAGGATGAAGGCAAGATTTACCTATACAAAATTAATCTAAAACCTCATGGGAGACTTTTATGATGATAACAGGCGACGAGGGAAGATATTTGAAATTCCCTAGTGGCAGAGTCCGTGATATTTTATAAAAAGGAGGACCTTATCTTAAACTAATTTCACCAAATGTATGCAAAAATCTGTCCGTGAAAATCCACTCATGCTTTGTTTTGGTTTTATGATGTAGATTTATTTATAATATATAATGAAGTTATTCAAGAGCCAAGTGAGGACATTTTTTCTAAGTAGGGGTTGCTATGAGCCGTTGCAACCAAGGATAGTCATGCACTTTCTTTGCTCATTATATGATGATTTATAATGTTAGTTCATTTCTCAATCACAGCTGTATGCACGACTCTTAGCTGTAGTGGACACTCCAAACTTCTTGGCTACACTTGAGTCACTTAATCTGGAACTAGAATGCAGGCCAGATGGGGATTTGCTTTTTACTAAAGGTTCAGTTTTTTTTTTTAATTTTTATTTTAAAATCTCTCAATTTGTTGATTTCAGGTTGTCATTGATTGCTTTATGCTTTTGTATCTTTTCAGAGTTTTTCTTGAAGTTTTCTATGTTTCAATTTTTTCGGCAAATTCTTTGCAGATCAGGATATGCAGGATGTTTTGATTAGTGGCGGTGAAGGAAATCCTAATCGGTGGGTATTAGTTAAACATGATATGGATCCAGACAGTACGGAGGAGGCCAGTGGAATTGATGATGAAAATTATGTTGTAATTAGTGAAGAGAATGTTGTTGATGGCTTAGCCATTTTCATTGGTAGATGCGTCCTTGAAAACCCAATATCTAAGGTATGATAATGTTTTACTTGTGTTTCTTATATTGGATACGTATTGGTGTATGACTGCTTGCCATCCTGAAATTGCAGACGATGTCACCACAAGAAATACAGAAAGGTAACTGCTATTCTCAAATTATGAGCTTTCAAATATGTTGGTATCCGGTGATGTCCAATCCCATTTATGTTGATCTGATAAACTGCTGTGCTGTTTCACCAGCTTTGCAATTCTTGCGGTGCCATAATTTTATTTTATTATTTTATTATTTTTTATTGAAATAGGTTAACAATGAAAAAACTAATTAGTGAAAGTACGTGCCTCTTGAGCTTAGCTATCTGCTATCTCTCTCTTTGACTCTGCTGGAGCTTACTGTTTGCTTAATTCATGCCTAAGAGTGTCAGCTGACACATTGTGAAGCTTGCAGGAGTGCATTGGGATATATTTTAGCATCAAGAAGGAAATGAAAACTAAATGGGGGTAGGGAGAGAGGTTAATTGCCTCTTCAGCTGCATTATAGTTGAGTTGATACGATGTCTTCTATTGTCGTCCCATCAGAAACCAAGGATTTTTGCATGTTGAAACCTTGAAGAAGTGGAGGGCCTTCTTTAATTCTCGCACGCACATACACACATATCACTTTTAACTTATGGCTTAATTAGGTGATATGCACGGATACAGTCTGAATTAACACCGGTTATGTGGTTAACTTGAATCAGGCTTTAGATCTATAGGGGTGTTTTTGGTCTATACAGCAGCTGCTCTTTATTTCTGGGAAACAGTTCTCTTATCATGATACCCCTTGGTTTTGTTGATGCCGATGTGATAATGGTGACTCTTTTTTGTGCAGAAAAGTTTGTTATGGCAAGATGATTTTGAGGGATATTTGCATTTTTATTGCTTCATTCATAAGGGAGGAAGACTTGTCTTTAGAATGAATTGAAGGGTAGCGTGGGCTCGAGAAGAAGTGGGATGTAAAGAGTGATTAAATGAAGAGAAAATGGTGGAAGAGTGGGGCCAACCAAATCTTATAATATTCTTGTATCAATAATAATAATCATCCTTCTTACATGCACACTCTATTTATGAAGGAGTCCGTTTGGAGCAGCGCGTTTTGTGCAGGCGGCGTTTTGAAAACGCCGCCTGCGGTTCCTTATTATCCGAGGACGCTGTATACAGGCTGTGTCTCGCATATAGCTCGTGCCTTCGATTGTCTCCTCTGCGCCGTCTCGTGCGGAAGCCCTAACTCTCTTCGATCCTCCTCATTTATCTCGACCGTTGCTTTCGTCCTCATCTTCCTATCTCCGATATGTGCTTCTGGTGCTCTGTAAGTAACCCCGTCGCCTTTATTTTGGCGATTTTCGACCTCGAGACCTTTTCGGGTTTGAAATCTCCCATCTTCTTTGATGTCAGAATTTTGTGGTGCTCTCATTGAAGGAATGGCTTTCGTGCTAAGGTTTTTTACTTGGTTGTGTTTTGTTATGGTGATTTTCCTCTAGAGCATCTTACGGGTAGAATTTTTTGGTGCTGAATTTTTTAAATTGGTTCTCTATATCTGTTGGCTTGGGTTTTCTACGTGTGTTAGCGATGGGGCATGTGGCTTTGGTTTCTCTATGTATTTGCGATGGGGTTGTTGAGCCGTGGTTACTCCGTTGGTGGATTGGGCATTGTTTCTGTGTGTGTTGATGGTTGGCTTGGTTTCTCTATTGGGCTTGCTGAATAGAAGCTGTGAGCTTGGGCATGTGGGCTTGGTTTTTTCTGTGTGTGTTTGCGATGTGGCAGTTGAGCAGTGCTTACTTTGTTGGTGGATGGGCATTGTCTCTGTGTTTGTTGGTGGATTGGCTTGGTTTCTTTGCTGAGCTTGCTGAATAGAAGCCGTGAGCTTGGGGCATTTGGGATTGGGTTTCTCTGTGTGTGTTTGCGATGGGGTAGTTGAGTTGTGCTTACTCTGTTGGTGGATGGGCATTGTCTCTGTGTGTGTTGGTGGATTGATTGGGCTTGCTGAATAGAAGCCGTGAGCTTGGGGCATGTGGGATTGGGTTTCTCTATGTGTGTTTGCGATGGGGCAGTTGAGCTGTGCTTACTCTGCGGGGCTTGCTGAATAGAAGCCGTGAGAATTCATATATTTGGTGTATTCATATATTTGTTGAATTTCGACGTTCGTTTAACTTGGCATGATTACAATGGTAATGGTAGCTCCTTTGCATTCAACGTTACATTACTTATTACTGTTGTAGTGCACTGTTTAAAAATGCACTCCAAAAGGAATACTCATTCTTTCTTCTCAAACTTAAATAAGGGGTTTTCATCATGCAACCAGTTTGTGATGCAAGAGGCTATTTTATCCAAAAACAGCTGCAAATAAGCTGTTCTGAATAAGTTTTCCCAAACAGCAAGCCACCTTATCCTGATAATTTACAGATTATCAGATTGTCAGGATAATCTGCTTATAAGCAGATTATAAATAATCTGCAGCTGCCCCAAACAGACCCTATATCACATATAATTCAATTAAAAGAGAAGGAAAGATAACTTGAGGCAATCCAAAGAAATAAATGTTAATTATTTATGAAAAACAAGTCATCCATAAAAGGTAGTTCTTTAAACAACGTAGTTTTGATTGCACATTTATTCATAACTAATCCAAAGAAGGTAGGTGATGATGAGTCCAAATACTTTGGTGACAATGAGTTTGGATAAAACAAGCGATGATATCTTGCCTTGAGTTCGATAGCTTCGTCCTATGTCAAGTACTTTGAGCTATGAGAAATTCTATCTTCAAGACTTGAAGAGCAGAAGCTAGTATCTATGGAATGATGGTGGAGTATGCTCGTGTGATTCTGTGAGTACACTAGAAGTAGATAGTCACAATTGTGAGTACACTAGAACTTATATACAATAAAAAATTTGGGGCCGGTAAAGTTGAATGTCAGTATACATTATATTAGTGTATTATCTCGAAAACACGCAGGGGTCTTATGATAGTATGGTAGTAGTGGCATTGCTAAATCAACTTTTAATGTTGAGAGTGTAGTAGGAAGTATGATAGGGCATTGGGCCGCATCTTGTAACTCAATATAAGCAACCAATGGAGAATCTAGTTGTCTTTACATTGTGCCATTGTATATGTTCACTCATACGAAACATCTAATAATTTGGCAATTGCATTGGTGGAAAAGCAAAATAACCCTGTATAATTGGTGATGGAGAGGACAATATTGAGGTTGTGGAGCATCCTAGAATCCATTTAAATAAGCTGGTAAACAACAACAATGGCTAGATGATCCTTTCACCTATGCTCAACAACGCCATATATCTTTGCCTCAATGTGTAATGGAGCAATATTAGCTAGTGAAGTCAGAACAGTTATATGAAGTACAGGCACGATTTCAAGTTTGGTGGCTATCTTTGAGTCATGCTTGGGCAATTGATCAGGCTAAAGTTTGGGTACAAACTCAAGCTCAAATTCAGGCAAAGTGATTGATCATTGTCCTCCTTAATTCAAGCAAGTGGAGATAATGTGATTGGTTGAGCTGATGAAGTTTGTAGAGTATTTAGTGTTAATTGAATTTTTGGAATTGAGTAAGGTCAAGTAAGTGGAGTTTGTGGAACTAGAGAGGGCAATCATGTAAGGGAGGATTCTTTTGCTTATATGATGTAAAAATTGAGCTTTTGTTACGAATTTGATGTATGAGAAGATCTATAAGAATGATCAACATAATGTGAGTCATTATATTCATGCTTAAATTGTGGAGACACATTTTGCTTTAGATAATAATGCTAAGATCTCTTTAGATCATGATATTATTCATACCTTCAATTCAAGAGTATTGATCGTATGTATCATAATGAAAGTACGAACAATGTGAACTAGGATACCTATTTTGATTATATTTTGCATCTTTATAATGATGCTATGTTGATATATATTATATTGTGAGTTTTGAGCCTAATAAAAGACCTCGGTAGTGTGGGAGTCTTGATGATATTGAGAAGAATGAGGTTATAATATGAATCATATAAGTCAAAAGAATCAAGACCCCATTGAGCACAATTTCATGTTAGTGGAGACAATTTTTTGAGGTGCATTTGAAATTGCAAGTAAATAGATGACAAAGGACAATAGAGTGACTCAAGAAAGCAAACTCAATTTTTTTTTTTGAAGTGGGTGATCCGAGAGTACTAATTTGAGGAGGACAATTGATTTCTTTGAAGCAGGAAATAATTCTTTGAGGGATTATTTCAAACCAGTTTTGCTTTTTGTTTTTATTTTGTTTTGTTTATATTTTGATTTGAATCAAAACATGTTTGTTAAATTAAAATAAATAATGAATACTTTTGAAATAAAAGTTATTTTTAGTGTTTTTAAAATCATGTTGATTTGTTTTAAAAAATAAAGATAAAACATGTAAAGAATAAATTAAACAAATATGTTTATAAAAATAAAAGAGAAAAACTAAACAAAAAATAAATTATTTCGAACCAGTTTTGTTTTTGTTTTTATTTTATTTTGTTTATATTATGATTTGAATCAAAACATGTTTGTTAAATTAAAATAAATAATGAATACTTTTGAAATAAAAGTTATTTTTAGTGTTTTTAAAATCATGTTGATTTGTTTTAAAAAATAAAGATAAAACATGTAAAGAATAAATTAAACAAATATGTTTATAAAAAAAAGAGAAAAAATAAACAAAAATAAAAAATAAAGTGATGCCAAACAAGCCTTTACTTTGTCATGTTTATTGATAATTTTTCTTTTTTTAGATGATAGAAAAGTGGAAAGGCAAGAAAGGAAGGGGTTCTATCTTAAGCTAATCAATTAGGAATTTTTTGTGGCTTATTTTCTTTAAAGAATTGTAATGGAATATAGCGAATTAATGCAGAAATTTCGTAGATATTTTAATGAGGTATTGTAGACTTAATAAGGGGGATTTTAGATTAAAATTTGGAAGGGTTTTTTATCTCCTAATTTAAGTTTTGTTTCTACGGAGGTGTTGAGTTTGGGTGGTTAGGGTTTGCTGGTGACTTAATTTTACGTTGTTTATGGTTAGAGATAAAAGCGAACTCGAGAGAAGGACACATATGAGGATGTGACAAATAGTATGGAACAACACATCCAAAAAAAAAAAAATAGATGGAAGATTAATATAATTTGATGAAGTTAAACATTTTCATAGTTATATAAAGAGAATTTTGTTCAATTAGTTTAAAGATGATACAATATACAAAATATTTACTCATTTAAATATTTCTCACTTTTTTCTTGATACCATCTTTCTTCCTTTTACTTCTCCGAACTTGGAGCAGTCTTTTACTGACCATAACACCATTTAACTATCTCTTTATGTAATGTTTAGATGTGATAGGTAAAAACATTGTTGAGGTTAAGTAGATAGTATTTCGTGGTAGGTAAAATGTTCGTAAATGTTAGGCAGATTATTTAAAAATGCATGCAAACACATGTGAAATATACATATTGTATATTTTGACTTTGCAATTGAAGTTCATAAGGAAATTATGGCTCAACTATCTTCCACTTAGAGGTTAAATTTTCAATGTGTTTTCTGGTGAAACATAGATTTTCTTAACGAGTTTCTTTATTTTCTTAGCCATAAGTTTTTGAAAATTTTAAATATTACAAGTTCTACTACTCTAGCATAATAGATCTGAAGCTTGAAGGAAATGAAGCAGTCTATTACTGGCCATAAGTCGTTACTTGAAACAATTCAAGAGCTTCAAATTTTACTTTCACAAAAAGGCAAACAACTAAGTGTAATTTTCTTTGAAGTGGAAAAAGAGCGTGCAAAAATTGAAGAAAAATTAGGGACTTGTAGATTAAAGTACACTAAAATTATTACTAGAAAAGATCACCAAATCACAAAACTATCGATTGCAGTTGTAGCCATCGTCGACATTTTATCTGCATATCGTTTAAGATATATAAGAAAAAATTAAGATTAATTTATAGTAGTCATAATTTTAAATTAGCATTTTTTAATAAATACTATGATAAATAAAATTTTATTAGTTCTTATATTTTTTTCAGTAAATATTTTTCTCTTTTAGTTTTATTTATGAAATAAAATATATCTTTTAATTTAAAATATACTTATTTATTTTTTCAATTAACTTTTTCGGCTAAATTTTAGAAAATGTTCTTGGTAATGATAATCAAGTAAAAGAAGCTTAATTAATTAAAAACTAATAAAGGAGCTAAAATGCAAAAATAATGAATTTTTAATAATATATGTTTTTTTAAATTACAAATTTAATTTGCATTTTACAAATCAAATTTGTGTTGAAAAATATTATTGAAAAAAAATTTCTTTAGAAACATAAATTAGTTTGGATCTATCTTTTGTTTTACCTTTTCTCTTACTTTTACATCCACTCATAAGATTCAAAGTAATAGAAGCGCCTTCTTCTAATTCTCATTTTATGTTGTCTACAGTTAAGATTAGGTCACAAAGGCTATTAAGCTTTACCTTTGTATTCATGCTTGAACTGATGTCACAGTTCTAGCACAACATGCTCAAAGCAAAAATTTCAGTAACAAGACTGATATCAACCAACCTCAATTGACTTAAAATGAAATTTTTTGAACATGCACTGCAATGAAACTGCAACCTTCTTGAGATTGAAAATGTTCTTATTATATTCTTTGTTTACCACTCAAAGCTTCTATTACATGTTTGATGGAGCTTTTACCTTGTTAGTTATGATTTTATCATGCAATATATTGAAGGTAACATTATTTGTTATTGACAAACATACAAGTTGCATTATATTCTGTCTAGTAGACTGCAGTCTTCTTGGATCATTGTAGGAGGCTTTTTATTTAAGAGAGGTAGATGTAGTTTCTTCTGGTACATATAGTCATCGGTTCATTTCTTGTTGTATATAAAGTCTTTGTCATTAAACTTATTGGTCCTCAATTTTTTTTCTCGAACTCCACTATTCCCATTTTTTCTATAGAATTCCAAGACTACCCTAATCTTGATGCTAATTATTGGGTGTAAGCATGCACTTGAGATTGATGACAAACATGATGTTGAAAAAATATTTATATAAGAAAATTACAATAAAGACAACAACACTTTATCCCACTAAGTGGGGCTCTTTATCCCACTAAGTGGGGCTGGCTACATGAATCTTTTTTCTCTATTGTGTCCTATTTAGTGTCATTTTTTCATTTAATTCAAATAGATTAAGATCTTTTTTTATACAATATTCCCAAGTATTTTTAGGTCTACTTCTATCATTCTTATCATAAGTTGAATCTAAAACATCTACTCTCCTAATAGAATCATCAGATGGTCAACGTTTAATGTGACCAACTCATCTAAGACGACTCTCTAATCTTTTCTGCTGTTGGACCTACACTAAACCTATCATGGATATTATCATGGATATATTCATTTATATATTCATTTAGCATTTTGTCTCTATGTGTCAAGCCACTCATCCACCTAAGCATTCTTATTTCAGTAACACTTAACTTTGTTCTATGCTTCTCTTTTGAAGGCCAACATTCTACACCATGGAGCATTGCAGGTCTCATTACCATCTTATAAAATTTTCCTTACAATCTAAGTGGTACTTTTCTATCACACAATAGGCTCAATGCATTCCTCAACTTCATCCAACCAACTTGAATTATGCTAATAACATCCATATATATATCGCTACCACTTTGAACAATAGACCCAAGATATCTACAACGATCACACCTTTTAATGATTTGATCACCCATAGTTACAACCCTATCGAAGGGATTCTGATTTTCCTCCCTCTTCTTCTAAACTCTCTATTACGATTGATGGTGATCGCTCCAAGGGTCACTTTCTTGATTTCAGCAAGCCTTGGTTGAATTCGATGAATTTTCCACTGCATTTCTTCTATGGTAAGTTTTTAACAACTTCTGACACTTATCTCCTCGGTGACATGGTTAGAATTTAGGTTTAGGAGATGAAATAGAGTCTATAGGGCTGATTTATGGTGAGGGGAAATTTTTTAGGTCGGCTGATTTGAAAATTCAGTAAGGAAACGTAGGATTAGGTCAAGATTTGACTATAGTTTGATCGCTTTAAGTCACCCTAAGATGGAATTAGGATTGGGCTAGCTTTGATACCAAATGATACCAGGATCTAATAAACAATCAATGAAAAGCAAATATTATTATTGAATTCAAATCAGAAATTACAACAAAACAAAATGGAAATCTGAAAATTGCGACAAAACAACACGCAACACTAAAATTTGGGTTGGATCTAGGTGAGGGTGGTGCCGGTTAGGGATTTGGGCCCCCGGGAAGGGGGAATGGAGGCAGCTAGCAAGCAGGAAACAACATGGCGATTTCCCAGATTTCGGACAGTAAGCCAGCAGGAATCGATGTGGAATGACTGCCCTTGGTGCAGCAGCAGCAGCATGGATGCAGTTGGAACATCAGGGGACTGGCAGTTTGGTGTGGCGACAGCAAGGCAATGACGAAGGGGAAGATGAGAGAGATGTGGGTGATGGGTAGAAGGGGATAAATACCCCCTCTGGAATGAGATACAACCAAAATACCACTCGAAATTCTTGAATACAATCCTAGAAAGGAAAGGAAATGCCGACGGCTGTCCCAAAGCAAATCACAGCAAATATTAAACCTTAAAACACCAACAAAGCAAATATATAGTCCCGACAACTATGAGTGGGTCCCACTCCAATTAGACAGCGTTCCCAAGGCAAGTTGGGCCGGCTGACTCTCACAACAAGCACTGCATCGAACAGGTTCAGGACGCCCTGCACCACCTACTGCTCTGTTTTCTCATCTGCATCCATTGCTGAATTTGTGCATATTGTTTTTTGTTTCTTTAGTGGCCGTTTCTCCCTTTTTAAGTTGAGCCGTATAGTTTTTATGATCGCCCGACTTTCACGTGATTTTGTTTATATTCTGCTATTATGTCTGTATGTAAGTATCTGTTCAAATTCTCTATTACTGTTATGAGTTTTGTTCACCAATAAGGATGTATAATTTACCAATCTGTGGGAATGAGTTTCCTTCAATCTTGTCTGTTTTTCTAAGTATTGCATGAATTTTTTTTGTTAGTTTTCAATATGATTTGCTGATGCAAATATCAAATTTTAAAATGAATGATTTGAACTATTGTTTTCCCTTTGAGTTGGCCTGTATTTATTTTTGATGGTGATGTGGATGTTAAATCTTTGACAATGCAGCTGTTGCGAAGGCTTTGGGTGAAATTAGAAGCTGGGGTTTGTTAAAGAACGTCTGGGAAGCTGGAAAAGTCATTTATACCTTATCAATCTGGGGAATTTTTCTAGCAGGGTGAGATAACCTTCCATGTTCTTTTGCTTCATCTGTTAAATATAATTTTCTACCACGTTGTCATTTCTATATAGTCCATATCTCATTGTGCTCTGATGCCTGCTGGTTTGCATGCTTTGAGATTTTAGATTGCTAATGGTTTAGTGTTCATGGTTCAGTTTATATTATGATTTCGCTCCCTTCTTTCCCTTGTTTTACTTCACTCTCTTTGTTATGGATGGTCTTACTGGACATTTACAGGAAGATGTACCTTTGTGTACGCTTTTTGCTGATGATATCCTTCTCGTGGATAAGACGAGAGAAAAATCCTAGGAAAAACTTGAATTATGGAGGTCTACATTGGAGTCGAAAGGCCTTCATTTGAGTAGAACTAAAACTAAATACATGAAATGTAATTTTATTAGTAGTAACTCTAGTGACAGAAGTGTAACTTTGGGGGATCAAATTATTAAAAGGTGTGAACGATTTAGATATCTCGGGTCTATTGTTCAAAGCGATGGTGATATTGATGGGATGTTAATAGTAGAATTCTAAGTTGGTTGGTTGAAGTGGAGGAATGCTTTGAGCCTTTTGTGTGATAGAAAAGTACCGCTTAGATTGAATGGAAAATTTTATAAGATGGTGGTGAGACCTGCAATGCTCTATGGCGTTGGATGTTGACCTTTAAATGAGAAGCATAAAACTAAGTTAAGTGTTGTCAAGATGAGATTGATTATGTGGATGAGACACTTAGATTCAAAATGAGAAATGAATATATCCGTGACAGGGTTGGTGTAGCTCCACTGACGGACAAAATTAGAGAGAGTCATCTCAAATGGTTTGGTCGCATTAAACGTCGACCATCTGATGGTCTGTTTAGGAGAGTAAATGTTTTCGATTCGACTTATGTTAAACCTAGGAAGACTTAGGCTTATTGTATAAAAATTTATCTTAATTTCTTAGAACTAAATGAAAATATGACACTAAATAGGACTCAATGGAGAAAAAAAATTTATGTAGCCGACCCCACGTAGTGGGATTAAGGCTTTGTTGTTGTTGTTGTTGTTTTACTTCACTATCTTTACCATTGTACTTGATTGTATACGTTTCATTAAGGCGTGGTCCTTGCTTTTTGTATGTTAACATTTGATCTTATTGGTAAGCTTTGGAAGCATAATCAGCAGAGAAGACCAGAGGAGCTTAAGAAGAGTGAATTGATCAATGTGAATGTTTCGAGCGAGGTATCAACATGGGCGAATATACAGTTTTTTTTTTATTGGATTGGGGGCATTATAATAAAACAGAGCTTTAGTATTCTAAAATTTATTCCAGGTTGAACGGATTATAAGTTGGCAGACATGAATGGACTCCATAGACCCTAAGACAAAGAAGGAAATCAACCTCGTACCTAAGACCCATAGAAAAATAAAAGGAGAAGTGGCTTAATCACAAGTATTAAAGCTATCAAACATGGACTTACAATTCTACCTAGGTCACAACTGCCACTAAATGCTCTAATAAGCGTAGACGATCACATAAACATGTATAAATCATGTGGCCAATCAGGTGGAGAGAATCACATATACTTCTCACGTGATATGACATGATTCAAATATTGTCTATTCCCTAATACGAGGGCTATCTATCTAGATATATATATTATGCCAATATATTTGTAATTTCTCTCTATGTTCAGCCATCTTTTTTATGTATTCTACTAATACTTTGATTAAAAGTACCGCTTAGACTTGAAGCAAAATTTTATAAGATAACTGGGAGACCTACAATGCTGTATGGCACAGAATGTTGACCTGTTAAAGTGAAGCATAAAACTAAGTTAAGTTTTGTTGAGATGAGAATGCTCTTAGAACAATTTGTGAAATGAATATATCCGTGAAAGGGTTAGTGTAGCTCCAATGACAGACGAGATTAGAGAGAGTCATCTTAGATGGTGTGGTTGCATTAAAAGTGGACTATTTGATGATTCGATTAGGAGAGTAGATGTTTTTAATTAGACGTATGTTAAGAAAGGCAGAAGTAGACCTAAAACGGCTTGGGCATGTTTTATAAAAGCTTGGGCATGTTTTATCATGTTTTATAAAAAATGATCGTAATTTATTATAATTAAATGAAAATATGACACTCAAAAGGACACAATGGAGAAAAGGGATTCATGTAGCCTACCCATCTTAGTGGGATAAAGGCTTGTTGTTGTTGTAGATTCGACAACTGCAGATTAGATGTCATATAATCATCTTATATTAGAAAGGGAATGCCATCAAAATACTGGAGTTTGTTTTGTATGGGCATTTTACATACGTACCACCAAATATATATATGTATTTACATGTCTAACACAAACTCTACTTTTTACATCTATACCACCCAAATCTTCCATCACATAAAAAATGCCACTATTTTAACTTTTAAAATGTGAAATACATGTTTTCATTCATAGATAACGTGGCATGTATGTAAAACTTAGAAGTTTAGGTGTTAAACATGTAAATACATAGGAATTAAGGGGTATTTATGTATGTAAATCTTCCTTTTTTTTAAATATAATGTTGTGAGGCTGGAGAATCCTTTCTTTATTGTTTAGTACTGAGATGCCATTTTTTATTCTTGTTTCAGATTGTATAGACACCGGGCTATTGTGAAAGCTGCTGCCAGAGGCGCAACTTCCTCCGCCAAATTTATTCTTAAGGCCCTGTAATTTGTGTTTTTACAAGAATTGGTAATTGTTGTGCTGTTTTCAAGATTGGCTGGTCTGTCTTGGGGAAAATTATTCCGTACGGACACCGCATGCAGAGATGCATGCATTGTCCGATCTCCACTGTCCATCACCGCTTCGGTGGGATTTTTTTTAAAAAAAAATTGAAAGTGGGTCTCACTGAAGCGGTGATCAACGATGGAGATTGATTGGTCTCTGTCTTGGGGAAAATTATTCCGTGTGGACACCGCATGCAGAGATGCATGCGGTGTCCGATCTTCACCGTCCATCACCGCTTCGGTAGGATTTTAAAAAAAAATTGAAAGTGGGTCCCACTGAAGCGGTGATGGATGGTGGAGATCGGACACCACATGCATCTCTATATGCGGTGTCCACACGGAATAATTGTTCATGTCTTGGACCTGTACAAATACTAGAAATGAAAAAAAGAACATTGATTGCGAGTTTGAACCTATAACGTTCCTCACATTGGTTTGAATGTTGACATTTATCTAGGGTTTAGAAAACTGGACCAGACCGGCCGATTCGACCTTGAACTGATGGCTAGTTCGGTCTGAATCATATAAAAGCTCTTTCTGGATATGAACTGTCAATAACCGATCAAATCGGTGATTAGTTTTGTAAACCGACGAACTGGTCGAAGCATAGATCAACCTTACGTGACCAATTCTGCGTGATTTTGAGTGGTGTAAGGGTTTAGCATCTCGGTGTAAGGGCGCTACATCTCAATGTAAGGGCACTGCATAGTGACTTTGAAGCTTTTTGGCTTTGAGAACGGGATTTTTAATTTTTATTAGTTTGTTTTTTTATATTTATCATTATTATATCATTATTTTATCATTTAAATCATATTTAATTAATATTTATATTTTTTACGTCATTCAGTTCAACTCCTGGTTCAATCGGAAATTTTGAATCTTCCATTCTTTCGGTTTGATGTCTGATCAGATTTTCAAAATGTTTGCTTTCACCATTTAATTATGTGGATGGGTTTTGAATTTAGGGTTGTCAAAATTATATTGCCGTTTGGAATTAACTCGAGCTTGACTAGTAATTAGTGACGTAAATATGATATATATGTTGAGTTTTGGAGCCCGGTCTGACCATTCCCGCCCCACTCCTTTCCCGTTTCGCTCGCTCTCGCCTCCCTTACGCGAAAAGTCTTGAATTGCTCCCGTCTCCCGATCTCAAAAGGTCCCCACCGCGACCCTGCTATTTCGCAAAACCGCTCCCGCCTCCCGCCACAAGTACTCACGCTCTCTGTTTCGTGAAGAGTCGCATCTATTGCCACTGTTAGAAGGCATCGTATTGGCTCTCCTACGGTTTTTGGTGTTCTTCTTCGGGCTTTCTCGGGATAGAGGAAGAAAAGTGCCAGCAGTAGTTCCTTGCGGTAGAAGGAAGAAGAAAGAAAAAGAAGAAGATTGTTCTCCCTTGGCTTCTTCTTGGTGACTTGTGGCAGAAGAGAAATTAGTTTTATTTCTCTTGTAAGTTTTTCTTCTTCGGTGTACCTCGGTGTTGAGTTTCTTCGGCGTATCTCAGTGTAGAGAGAGAAAAACAGAGATAGAAGAAGAGAGAGCAACGAAGTGAGAGATTCCTCTTGTAAGTCGAGTCGATCGACTGTTGTAAATTCCTTAAGTAGTAAAATTCTCTGCAACTCTGCGAACGTAGCTAATTTACTGAATCACGTAAATTTGTGTATTTCGTTGTGTTACTATTTTTTGTGTAAATTTTTTCGTTCTATTTTTCGCTTCTTCATCTAAGACCGTTCTCCTATTCTAGATATATACCACAACAACTGTTATATTTCATATATATATATATATATATATATATATGCTTGCATCTCATAGAATTTTTATTTATTTAGATTTCTACCATTTAAACTTTCATATTTATATGCATAACACTCAAATTTATAATATTACCTAAAAAAATTCATTATTATTAATTTTTTAAAAGTGGAATTTAATTTTTTTCATCTATAAGTTTTTGACTGCAAATTATTGTAAATATAAATATTAAATTTACTTAAATTATTTCAAATTCAAAGTAACGTTATTTGTGATATTTAAATTTAAATTAGTAACATCACGGTAGGATAATTTCTTTTAATTTTAATTGGATAGGAATTTAAAATTTTAAATTGTTAACCCATATTTTAAAATAAAATTTTAGACGTTGACATTAAGAGGAATGTTTAATTATTTTCTTATAAATTCACATTACTCAACTTTTTGGGTATTGCATGTAGCCTTAGGCCCCGTTTGGGGCAGTTTAATGGGTGCTGCGGCGTTTTGAAAATGTCGTCGTTGTGTTTGAATATCACGTTGGCTTCGGATTATTTGTGCCGTTTCGAAACACAATTCGCAAAATCCTTAATAGGTACCGAAGCGGATGGAGGCCGCATCTCGCGTATGATTATCGCGTTAGGGTAAGAATTCTGAAGGTGCCCTTCTCTGCTCTCCCTCGCCCTCGCCCTCGCCCTCCCGATCTCTCTTCTGCTCCTTAACTCTAGTGGAGATCAGCACATATATAAGGTATATTTTTGACCTCACAGTTCGCCCTCCTCGATCTTTCTTCTGCTCATATCTCACCTCATACGAGTATGTATTCGACCCTCACATTACTCTTTGCTTGGGAATGTTGGAATAACTACTGCTAAGCAATTGGTTTCATACCTCACTTGTTTTATTTTGGCTCGGGTTGCAATTTACGTACATGTAGGAAGGTGATTTATACCAAATCAACGAATGTTGATGAGTTAGAAAAGAAGAATGAGAGAGTTGAGATGTTGATTATTTGTGTGTCTATGCATCTTGTATGAGGAAAACAAATGAATCATTGCAGAGTTTTCATTCTTTCTTATCAATTGTGAGAAGAACAATCATGTGGAAATTAGAGAAATTGGATGCATCTGTGTCATTTTTACATACATACCACTTCAGTTCCTGTGCACTGTTGAAAAAATCACAATGACGGATTTACACACATACCACTTCAATTCTTAGTCAATTTGTATGCTCTTTTGAAAAAAAAAAATATAATAGGGCATACCACTAAGTTTCTATGCACTTGCATATGGAATCCAATGCAGGTACATACAAAATATATTGGGGCATTTACATACATACCACTCAATTCTTATGCATTATTTCAATTCTTTGCTATTGGTCTAAATGTGAGACATATGTTAGATCCTAAATGAGAGATCTTGCTACCTGGTTTTCGGTAGATTTGAATATGGGCAGATGTAGAGACGTGGATTTTGTGTTTCTATGCATCTTGAATGAGGAAAACATTTCATTTACTAACAAGTTTCATGGATGGAAGAATTCCACTAGCTGCAATGATTGAGCAAATAAGTGATGGAACTTTTTCAATTCACTTAAAATTTTCTTACTTTTGATCTTGTTCTTTTCAATAATTTTTTTAATTTAAAATAGCTATGGATCAAATATAGTTATGCTTGTTTTCTACAGTTTCTGAGGATGAGCTTATTGAAGTTTTTTCTTATTTTTGTTTTAACATCTGAAACTGTACATGGATATTCCATTCATTAATACATTAGATTTTATATTTGTTTACGAAGCTGCATATGGAAATTTAATGATGTTATGCCCACAACCATATGTTATTGGTTGATAGCAATCCCTTGCTAAAGTCATGGAGGGTGTGCTTATGCAGGTTGATCAAAATATATTCAGCGGATTTCATTGTAATGCATTAATGAAGGTTGATCAAAATATATTGGAGCTTACTATAGAGATGCTTCTAAATGAAATGTCATTCTCCCATCAGCTTAACATTGATCCATTGGCTTTTATTATAATGCATTAATGAATGGAATATCCATATGCAGTTTCGTAAAGAAATTTAAAATCTATTGCATCAATGAATGGAATATCCATGTGCAGCTTCCCAAATATTACACTTCTATATCCAACCACTGTTATTGAAAGGGAACTGTTTAGTTTGTTGGTTGGTTAAATGGAATGATTTTTGGGGATATATTGGTCTTTAGAGCTACATGTTGCATTGGTGTTTAGAGCTATGGGTTGCATTGGTCTTTTAGAGCTATGGGTTGCATTGGTCAATTATCACATTGCTTATATTTTAGAGCTACGGGTTGCATATTTGTAGTTGACAATGAAGAAAATTATTGTCACACTTGGCAGTTGCTTCGGGTGGAATTGGCTTCCATGATATGTATGAGAAGGTGCATTTCATATATAAGATGTCTATTGCTTATTTTCACACCTGTAAGAATTGCATGTTGTAATGCAGTTGGATGTCTTTCATTGCTATGTAACCTTACATAATTGCATAATAAAAACATGTTTGATGTCTTACTATGGATGTAGGTCTTTGACCGAACCACATAATTCTTTTGTCTCTTTTTTTTTTAGCAAATTGCTACATTATCGGTTCATTTGGATGGTATGCCTATAGCAAGTTTGGATTTCTTCTCTTGTTGGTTCATTTGGATGGAATGCATTGTTATCTCGTTTTCTTATGCATGTTGAGTTACAAAATGAATTTCTTTATGCATATGCAATTCTTCATATAGTTCCACCATGGCTAAGACAAATGAAGGTGGTACGTCAGCGATGTGAGATAAAGAAATTACAAATATTTTCTGCAACATCTGCATCACCGGATTTGAGATCGGGAATATGCCAACCACCTATTTCAAAAAGAAAGGTTGACAGAATATAGCTAAAAAATTTAAAGAACTAACTGGAAGGAATTATAACAGGCTGAAGTTTAAAAATAAATAGGATCAATTGAAGAAGTGAAAAATTTGGAAGGAGCTGAAACGTGGATCCATGGGATTGGATTGAGATCTCATCAATCGGACAATTGATGTTTCAGATGAATGGTGAGCCGAGGAATTAAAGGTAAAATTGTCATTATTTTTTTGTTAATTACAAATATTTTCAATTTAAATAATTATCCCGCTAAACCCTCTCCTCATTGTAATGTTATAGACAATGTCGACAGCGAAAAAATACAAGCAGAGCGAAATTAAGTCGGATCTTGAAGATAAACTTGACACAATGTTCAGGAGGTTGTGGCAGCGGGAAAGCATGCATACAGCTCTAGTTAGAAGGGGTTTGCAGGAATACTCGATGATTTTCCACAAGAGCCGGTGGCAGTTGAAGAATAAATACACTGTATTAACCAGAGGGAGATGTGGGAGTCAAGCTCACAGATGAAGAGGCCCAGCTAAGAAGAAGAAAGAAAGAATTTTTCCAAAATGCCCTTCATGATCTAAAAATTCCCAAAAATTTCAAAATCATCCCAAATATTCCCAATTTCAATTTTTCATCATCAATTTGACCCAATTTGACCAAATCAATCTAATTTTACCAAAAAACGCAATTTACCCTTAAAAGCCCAAATGTCCCCAAATTCCCCAATTTTGGCCCAATTAACCCCAATCTTGCCCAATTTCAATTTCAAATCAAAATTAAGCATCCCCAATCCTAATCTAAATAAAATTTAAGCCCAATTTGACCCAATTGCAAGTTCAATTTTACCCAAATCAAAAAGCTCTAATTTTGACCATATGCCTAAGTTCCCCAAATTACCCTCCTAATTTAATTCAGAATCACTTGAGATTCTCCCAAAGCCTTAATGATATATTCCTACACCAAACACAACATTAAATTAACCCAAAATTTTAGCCCAAAATCAATTTTAAATTCAAAAGCCCAAGCCCACCACATTTAATTTCAAAAGCCCAAATCCAAAGCCCACATGAGAATTCTTTCTTTTCATCATCCATTTGATTAAAATCATTCCTAAAGTCAAACCATTCCAGAATCAAGAATCAAGAATCAATTCAAATCATTCCTAAAGTCAAATCATTCCTAAATTCAAAATCAAATCATTCCAAATCAAGAATCAAGCCAAACTTCACCAAAATTTTAGCCAAACTTCACAAAAAAAACCAAATAAATCAAGAATCAAGCCCAAACCAAGCTTCATTTGATTCTTCATGTTCATAGAGTTGATTTAAGGGTTGATTAACCATATGAATATGTTATCCTAGTCAAGACGATTCTATAGGAATAAACCACACTTGTTTGGTTAAGAATCAAGTGAGATATTAATATTTGAAAATGGATGGTTTGCAGGCTTGACTCATCGGGGACGATGACCACGCGCAGTCAAATTGAGTGTGTATCGCTTGGATGGTCCTGTCGCGTCGAACGGAGTCCTGGTATGAAAAGGAGGAGCTGACGAGGACGGTGGCGCCCAATCTCGCGGTGACACGCGTCACTTCGACGTGTACGGGGCTGAGTAGAATAAGTAGGAAATTAGACGCATTTTCTTATTTATTTAAATAACCATAACTTCAAAAAATCCATAATATTGTTTAGAAAAGTCATAAAAATAAAAATAAAAAATATATGTTGCTCAGTGAAGAGAGGAGAACAATGTGAAAATATTTTCATGTTCATTTGATGCATATTTTATTTTTTATTAATTAAATGGTGTTTTCCTTATTTTGATTCTCCATTTGCATAGACATTTCACCTTGACATGGGACCATGAGGCTTTTGATGTCTCAATTGTTAGGCATCTCCTCTGATTTTTCCAAGGTTAGGGAGCATCTCTAACTAGAGATATCTAATTTTCAAGTTAATGTTCCCTGTTTTGGTATAAAAATTATAATAATTAAAATACTCATCAAAAAAATATAAAACTTCTGTTGTGAGTTTATTGTGGTCAGAGGACCATAGAAAAAATATAAACTTGATTTAACTCATTAAAAATAATCTTAATTGTCATCAATTATAAAAATGGGGAGAAATTTAATTTGAAGTAATTATATATGTAAATGACATGAAAATCATAATCCACTGTAATTTAATGTTGTGGGAGTTTTGTATAAAAAATTTAAGTCAATTGGAGTTAATTTGACCACTCAAATGGATTAATTAAGTGAAATCACATTTTTGCCATTAAAATAATTTTTTAGTGAAATCACATTTTTGCCATTAAAATAATTATAATAATTAAAATACAACTAAAAAAATTACAAAATTGGTTTTGGGAGCTCCTTATGACAAGAAAAACCTAAGAAAAATAAAATTTGAATTAAAATAAATTCTTCATTTTTAAGCTATTTTTGAGCATTTAAATTAATAAAATTAATTAAAAATCATAAAAATCACAAAATTGTAAAAACATTCTAAAATATCACATTTGCCTCTCTGATTACTTGGGACCAATTCAAATAATTTTTCTAATGTTCTAAGTCAAGATAATCATTTTAAAAGCATAAAAATGAATTTTTTTTATTTTTTCCCCTAAAATAATTCCAATAATTAAAATACAAACCAAAAAAATATAAAATTTATTTTTTTGGGTTTCCTGGACTCAAAGAGATTTAATAGAAATATAAAACTTATTTTTCCATTTAAATATTATTTTATATTTAAGTAATACTAAAAAAAACAACTAATTCTAGTAATTAAATTAAACCTCTAAAAATCATGAAAATTGGTCCAAGTGGTCCTATGTCCTAGTTTAATCTCCAATAATTTTCTTATGGACAGAAATTTTATTTTGATTGAGTTATTAAATTTTCATTAAAAATCTGTATTTTTGCATTATAAATAATTATAAAAATTAAATAAATTCAGGAAAAAACACATTTTCTCCTCTGATGTTTTAATTAACCCATGAGTGAGGTAACATAAAATTTTCAAGTCATTTGAGCCTAATTTAATGAATTATGGGGTATTAAGGCCTTAGGGGCAAAATGGTAATTTTAGAATTTAAGACTATATTAATATTTAGGCTTAACCAAATGACTAAATGGACAATAAATAATTTTAATTGATATGTTTTTAATTGATATGTTTTGATGATCGGAATATATAAGGGGTAAGTGGTAGAAACCAATTCCATTTTTGGTCTTATAAAGGGTAAATTTGTAATTTCTTAAAATTAATGCAATTTGGAAGAGTATTTAAGTAAAGAGATATCAAAGTGAAGGGTTTGATTTTGAAAGATCATAACTCAATGATTTGAAGCCCCCAATTAATAGTTTTAAAATGATTTATAATTCATGATAAGGATCAAGTATAAATATGGAAAACCCTTTTCTTAATATTTTAAATCTACCCATTAAATCTTAAGGGCTTAGTAGTGAACTAGGCTTAATCAAAATTTTGTCTAATAAGGTTTAGAAAATAACTTATAATTAATTTAAAACTTTTCAAAACACTATAAGCCCATTCTCTAAAATCAAATTAATTAATTAAGTTAAGTTGCCCCTAAGGGCATTTACCCATATAACTCATAAATGAGACATCAAGTGATAATTACCCTACTTAAGGGATAATCAAAACATAAAAATTCATTGAGCATAAAGATATTAACTGGATGAACTATATAGTAAACATAATAAGGCCAAAATGAACTCTAGGTAATTCCAGGGACTATGAAATGTCCATGGTATTACCCAAGACTTCTTCATGATCCTTGGAAATATTGAAGAACATCCAGACTTATTATGATTTGCTTAATAAAATCATCCTCAAAATTTGGAACCACCAAGACATGACATAGGATTTGGTAGACACACCTCAAACTTGTATTTTCTCCTTTTCGCTCTAGGAATGTTTTAATTCATACAAAAGATATATATATATATATATATATATATATGCCTTGCAAATACTAAACTTTTAGGTGGAGGAACAAGAAGACTCGACAGGTACGCTTTTCTAATTTACAAAACCTTTTTTCCTGCACTTTCTTTACTGTACTTTTCCTACTCATGAACTTGCATGTTAAACAACGATGTCACCATGCATGTAAAAACCAAAACTTTTATGATAACCACCAAACTGAAACCAAACGTACATTTGAATAAGATAAAATTCACCACTACAACATTTAAAATATAAGAAAACTCAAAATTTAATCACAAACAAAATAAAACAAAAATTGCAACTAAATTAAAACATCTCTGTTGGATGATCGAGAATCCGTCGGAGGAGGTAACCCATGGTTGCTAACTAGATTTCCCATAGTCTAAATGAAAGTATGTAGCTAATTTAATATGCCCCATAACATTTTAAGAACCATAACCATAGGGACATCTGATTTGACATCATAAATTGGCACATTAGAAAACTTAAACTCACTAGGACGAGGAGCTTGGAGCTAACATCGTGAGCAGCACAACCATCTTCAACAGCAAAACATGTCTTCAACAGCTAAACCATTCTTTAGAGAGAATTAAACAACAAGCCATAGGATTTTAAGGTTGTGTGCCTAGTGCGACATAAGTCCTCAAGTTTTCTTTAGGCCTTTGTATAGCTCTGCTATATAATATAAGCCCTAACCTATTTTAAGATTCTGAGGTTGTCGTTTTTCACTACCTGAATCCTCACATCTTCTACGCCATTTGTGTGATCGTTTAACATGGACGTAAGCCCTAATTAATAAAATTGGTAGGATGAAACACTTAAATACTAATCTCCAAAATTGAAGCCAAACCATAGGATAACTTGGGAAGTCACCAGGGTTTCTCCTCCGGATCTATGACATCCCCTAGTTCTTCCTCCTTTGGACTCCAAAATAAAATGTTTCAAACTTGAGTCATTCCCCTTTCACACCTCCTTGTTCGATCCCGTTGAAAAGTCCAATGCTATTGAATTTCTTGAAGATAATATCCTCTGATTTTTATTGAGAGTTTTCTTAGGTGACTCTGTTTATCTAAGATGTAATTAATTATAAAGGCTTGACATTATAGGAAACATTTTCGAACCCAACTTAATATAAACCCTATTTAATTCTTTGTATTAAATTGAGAAAATTCTCGGTCAACATAAAATGGTTTTCGCAGACCTAAACAGATGTCATACAATCTTTAGCATATTTAATCGAGCCTTCACCAGTAAGTAATGTAGCTATCCCTCGGGATAGGTGCACTACTTGCGGTATTAGACTCGTTTATTTAAACTACTAGGGATATGAGATTGGTTTGGTCTTGTATTTTAAAAAAATTAAAATACTATTTTTTCTAAATTATGTATATATATATTAAATTAAAACGGGTATTAGGATATCCATCATAGCAACCGACAACTTAACAACTCCTCAACTTTTTAGTGCCGACAATTATAGATCAATTTTTATGTGTATTTTTTTTGGATAAGATCTGACATTCGATTTTTTTGGTTTTTTTTCGCTATTATACCAACACGACTTCTAGGATTTCAGTAATAGATTGAGTTGTTTTGTGTTATTGTGGACTACCGGCTCTGTTGCTCACGTTGCATCAGTCTCATAGCTTTGGGAGACAATTCTATGGTTGTCACAAGGGTTTTTTAGCTCGTTGCGGTTTCTTCCGATGAGCCGACAGTCCCGCAGGATACACTGACAGCAATGATGGAAATCTGATGTTTTTTCAGGTTAATAGTGCGGCTGAGGACAGAAGTAGTCAGAGTTTGAAAATGAATATTTTAATATTTCTCATTGTAGTTGTACTTATCTTTATTTTTTTTATTTTTTCTAGTACTCACGAGAGTGTGAGAACTGTATGTCATCTTTTAGAATTGATCTGTGATGACTTTATGCTTCTACACTACTGTACTATCAATAAGCTATTCTGCATAAGCTGCCCCAAACACTTTTACCATACATGGGTAGAAATGTCATTTATACAGCCATAATTACTAATAAACTATTCTGAATAAGTTGTCCCAAACAACAAACAAGCTTATTCTGGTAATCTGCAGATTATCAGATTATCAGAATAATCTGTTTATCAGCAGATTATAAAAAATCAACAGCAGCCCCAAACAGACTC
The DNA here is from genome assembly GCF_001263595.1 of Phalaenopsis equestris. Lineage (NCBI taxonomy): Eukaryota > Viridiplantae > Streptophyta > Magnoliopsida > Asparagales > Orchidaceae > Phalaenopsis > Phalaenopsis equestris. The sequence goes on along the minus strand of NW_018164869.1, from coordinate 627,499 downwards.
TTACTCTCTACAATATGAATTACGAAAATTACACTTAAAAACAAGTTAAAAATTAGATGCAGTATAACAGTAAAAATTTGGATACAAAAATTTTTAATTCATTTTTTTTTTAAATTAGATGCAGTATAACGGTAAAAATTTGGATATAACACAGAATAACCATTTAACATAATAAAGTTCTTATAGGAAAGTAAGAATCAACAAACGTTGATTAAAAACTATTTTAGTTTAAATTCTAGGTAAATCTTGTTCCATCAAAGTTCATAAAATTTGACCGAACATTACAGTGGTAGAGGTCAGGGTTCAACAATCAATGGTTGAACCAAGATTAAATCGAGGGTTGAATCTGATGATGTCGTAAATATAAAAAATATTAAATGTATCTTACATGAAAACTTAGATGGAAAAAGGTCAACAAGGGAGAAACATAACTAAAAAAAATATGAAAGCATAAAAAAGAAAGATAATAGACTAATAGTAATGTATATTTTGCGAAATGTAAATAAGAACATGAAGGTGGAAATTCTTCGTGATTTTTAATAAAAATGTGGCATAAGATAAAAAATTACACATAAACCGGTTGACCTACTCGGCCTTCGGTTTCAGTCGGTTGATCGGTTCGACTTTTGATTTCAACTGATTCTTTTTGGTTCGATATGAAGCCAATTTTCAGTTCAACTAGAACCGGACCACTGTTCAGTTCACAATTGAATCAATTGAAACGGCCGGTTCAGTCAGTTTTTTAAACCTTTGTGTTTCATAAAAATCTCTAATTCATATCCATTTTTATAAAAAAATATTCCTCTGTATGATAACACTATGATTTTATTATGATATGTCATAAAAATGATTTGTTAAAATAATGATTTCAAACTTAAATTTACATTATTTGTGATATTTTAATTTAAAATAATAATATAATGATAGGATCATTTCTTTTAATTTTATTTGAATAGAAATTTTAAATTTTAAATTATTAACCCATTTTTTAAAATAAAATTTTATATGTTGAGATTGAGAGGAATGTTTAATAATTTTCTTTTAACTTCGTGTTACTTAACCTTTATGGTATTATAAGTGAGCTTTTTACCCTCTACGATATGAATTACCAAAATTATACTTAAAAATGAACTAAAGATTAGATGCAGGGTCTGTTTGGGGCAGCTATAGTTGATTAATAAGCTGTTGCATAATAGTTGTGGCGGGAAATTGCCTGCATAAGCAACTACAATTAAGTTGGCTCTTTGTTTGTTTTTTGTTGTTTGAAAATAGTTATGTTGCGTTATTTATAGACAAATGATCATTCTACCTCTGAATTGTAATGTTGTTTGCAACAAAAATGTTCATACAAGTACATTTCATACTTGAAAGCAAATATACATTACAAAATATTACAAAATATGGTTAAACACCTTGCTAAACAGTGAATATTGTGACTACCAAAATTAAGAAAATGACTATTAAAATAACAATTGATCATACGATAGCATTAGTTTAAAAATGCAGAATATGTAGGCAATGAGATAAGTTGTCATCCAGAGACACTCCACGCTCGATCACTCTAGGCGGTGGAATCTTCTAGTCCATCTGTGCACCTAAAATAGTCACATTTTTCTATGGTTCTACTTGGGCACCTGTAAAACTGTCTCCCGTTGCTATGTGGCTACCGCGAAATAAGCAATGAACATTGTAGTCCACAGTAGCAGTGCAATCCTCTGGAGGCACCAGAAATCCTTGAGTTCATCTTTTCAGAATGTTTAAAAACACATAAAAATTAATAACAGAAGTAATTAATTAAAGTTTTATTCAGTTATGCGGTCTCAAAGAACTCAATATAAAAATCAACGAATTTGTCGCTTCAAGAAGACAACAGTTCTTATAAAAATGGTTCTTAGTTATCTTTGACCCATGTAATACCAAGCTCGTATGTGTCACGTATGCATATCAATAAACAGATCATCTAGAAGAATCTAAAAAATAATAGCACTGAAAAATGAGAGGAGCTTAGTTGTCTTCATTAGAATTTCACATTTGACACCAACCAATAACAACATACATGCTATCTAGAAGAACACATAAGGTCAAATATTTCATCATAAACATCCAAAGGCACAAAAAAAGGTCGAGAATACCAAAATCCAAAAATCTACCGATATATTTCAAAGTCACTGCTCATGGAATTACAAACAAAGCAAAGAAAACCATATCCTAGAATCAAATATCAACATAAAGGCATTGTACATACACATTTCGAAAATAAAAAAAAACCACAACATAGTAAGGTAGAGAATATTGGAACTTAGTCAGAGCTAAACCTCAAAAACCACCGAACGAAGAGGAACCACCGTATAGAGGGCGGAGATAATGATCTAAACAGAGTCGAAGAACAACGAGAGGAGAGGGAGAGGGAGAGAGAAAGAGGCAGCATGTCACACCTTCCAATCATTAGAGAGAGGGATTAGGGCAAAGTAGCGAGAGAAAAAGGAAGCACCATGGGATCACAAGAGAGAGGCATTATGACAAGAATCACCAGAGAGAAAGAAATTTGCACGAGATTGAGAGGACATCCATGTCAAAAAAAAAATCAAAGGAACGTTCGTCGGTGATTTGAACCCGTGGTCACGTTTAACCACATATTTTTCGAAAACACCATCGTACCACAACATCCAAACACACTTTATTACACTTTTGCATTGCTCAAAATGGGCTAGCAGTGCAACTTATTGCCTTGAGTTCTTCGGCGGGAAAAGATCGCCGGAATATTCGGATTCGGCCGGTGGAGAGGATGAGGCGGACGGCGGCAGGGGAGGCGGTTGGTTTGGGGAAGGGGAGGTCCTCCTCCGGCTGTATGGAGGCGTGGAGGCACACGGGGACCATTTGTAGGGTTAGAGATTTGAAGCCCATTGATTCTTGATCATATGGAGGAGTTGCAGAGAAGTGAAATTGAGGGGAGGAGGGAGGAAGAAGATTGAGGAAGCTCGGGGGAGATGAAAGTTCTCGTCTATATATATATATATATAAAAGAAAATGTTTTTTTTTTGTAAAAATTTAAGAATAATAAAATTTTTGTTATGATAATCAAGATTTGAATGTTGTGGATATAAGTAAAAAAGAGTTTTTACCTTCATACTATTTAAAATCTTACAATTAATAAAATAAACACCTAAACTTTAAATATTTCAAAACAATCACCCAAAACCTAAAACTCCCTGTTTAAGCCTCACAGCTCCCCTCTTGTTCGCAATCTCCCTCCTGTTGGCAGTTGTTTCTCACTCCAGACGACCGTCTCCCTCAAGTGTTTGTTCAGACGTCTCCGTTCGCCTCCATTTATGTTGCCACAAACATCCCCCTCATGGTGGCTATGGGTGTAAACGAGAAGAACACGAACAAGCAAAGACTCAGCTCGTCATTTTAAAATATCATTGTCCTTGTTCGGCTCTTTTATATTTCGATCACAAAAAGTGTGCTCGTGTTCGACTCGTTTACTTAGAGAGGCAAACACGAGCTATTTACATACCATGAGTTGATTTGACAACCCTAATCACACAACCGTGGGCTGTTAAGAGTTAGGTTAAGATTTAAATCTTATTGTATATATTAAAACATCATTTAAACATAATTAAATACATTTAATTCTATTGTTTTAATTAATCATTTTAATTACTTATATATCTTTGTAGCTTTGTTATCAATTAAATTTTTTAAAAATTGAGCCTTATAATCAATTAAATTTTTTAAAAATTCTATTCATCATTATATATATAAATTTGATGAATAACATTCAAGCCAAAGCAAGTGGAACACGAACTAATCAATCTTTGTTCGTGTTCTTTATCAAAAAAAAAAAAAAAAAAAGTTATTGTTCGACTAATTAACTTAGCGAACGAATCTAATAAAATATGTTCATGAACAGACTAATTAACTTAGCGAACGAATCTAACAAAAGATGTTCACGAACAATGAGCTACTAGTGTTTGAAATAAAACCCTTAGATTTTTGAGGAGTTTTTTTTTGAAATATTTCAATTTTGAGTATTTAATTTTATTATTTCTTAATTTTTAAAGGGCGGGCAGGTAGGCAAATAAAAACCCGATATAAGGATTGTTTTAGATGCTAAGAACACAAATACCTCAGAAGATCCTCATCTGTTCCAAAATCACGGCGCTCTAGACTTCAAATACGCGGCGGCAGTCATCTCACCTCTAGCCCCTGCAACACCCATCCCAAGGTACTACTGGCTCCGGTGGGGAGATGTCAGACTCCTAACAGAGCGCTTAGCGAAGGCGGAGTTGCGACGGACTCATTAATTGGACAGTGAAGTTACGCTTTGAGTAGGACAATGGAGGTTGAATCGAAGAAGCCGGAAGACACCGAGTTAGATATTAAGCGGGCGATGCGAGCCCGTGTGAAGGATTTCAAGGAACAAGCGGAGTAAGATGCCGTTCTCCCAATATCTTCCTTCTTTCTTCCAATTCCCTGTTGGTATTTTTCTCTCGTAGTTTAGCAATAGCGGTGGGAGTCTTTAGGATTTTTTGGGATTGTTGGCCCATTTGTTGGAGTTTGCTTTTAGCTGCTTTGAGCAGTAGTGCTGTTATTTTCGGCTGCAGTCATATTTTTCTTTTTAAATTTTAATGATGATGTGTTATGTGATCTAGAATACATAGCTTTTTAGGGTTTATTTGGGGGTTTGTTTGCATGTTGTTAGGTTTTTAGGTTGAGCTGGTTTTTGCGACTTATGTTCCTTTATTGAGAGTTGAAGAATATGTTTTATTACCTGAAATTAATTTCAGCGGCTTCTTGCTGGTTCTAAACTTATTGTAGGAAACTTTGACTTTGGTTTCTGGGAAGAAGGTTTTATTTAAGAGAAGATTTAGATTAGACTGTTATTGTTTTGGTGTAGAATTTTCAAGATGCTTGCACAGCTGTGGTTCTGGAAGGGGTTTATGCAGACAACTTAACTCTGCATAAAGAGCTTATTTGCTTGGCATCGCTTTTTAGTTTCAATGTCACACTGGGCAACCTAGAATTTGTTCTAGGCCTGCTTTCTATTTGGATTTTGACTCAATAATTCTCATGGGATAAACGCGTGATTCATGATAGGCGGATTAGCGGCGAAAATTATATGAATTGGTTGTGTTACGATCCAACCTCAAAATTGGCGTGTTTTTCCAAAAAAAATATTGCAAACATAATTTTTCTTCACTAAATCAAATAACTCAACAAGAGAATAAAGGATACATACCTGCGATTTGAGAGGTAAACGATCTCTCCTAATTCCTACAATTCGAGAGGTAGGAAATCTTTCGCAGAACCTCTACCGAAGACTCACAACTCAATCTCATGCATAAACCTAACTCTAGATATAACAAGTCTATTTATACCCAACAATAATAATAATAAAACACTAAACTGTCTTAGGTGTACAAAAGACAATTTTGCCCTTAGGCTAGGCACCCTCGTAACAATAACCCCCCCCCCTCCCCCCCTCACCCCCACTCTAAAAAAAAAACAAGACACCATGTCCTTAAAGTGGGGAAAAAAATGTGGGTGCTCCTCCTCCCCCGCCACAGTCTCAATATTTTCATTTTTTGCTTGCTTGTCTTGCATTATGAGAACTTGTAATCTTCGATCCTTGCAAAAATGTCCTCGGCAAACTTCTCATCACACCAAAACCACAACCCATTGACTCGCTTCTCCTGAATCTCTGTCACTATAAGAACTCGAGTGTTGCTTCCATGGTCCATTATTGTTGTCCCATTCAGCTTCCTTATGGACTTACACTGTCTGAACTTTTGGCATCGTCGTGGTTGCAACAGTTCCGTACGACGTTCCATCTGTGTTGCTCATGTTGGCTTTCTTCATCTGGTTCTTGTTTTCCATCGTCTTGGCTAGCTCCATCATCTTCCTCTATCCCCATAGTCTTAGTAATCAAAGTGTTGCATGTATGTCGGGCTTTAAGCCCTACATGAAATTCCCCTCTAGTCATGCTTCAAAAATCCATCATAGTCGTTCGGACAATAGTCAAATCTCTCTCTATATTTCATGATCATCCCCTCCTGTGTCAAAACATAGAATTACTCGTGTAGGTTTCTTTCCCGAATGACTCCTAAATGTTCCAATAAACAATCCAAAAATCCAATGCCTTATCATTTTAGTGCGGACACTAAAAAAAACGAAGATCGTTCTGTGAACTGGGTACACATTTTCCTTATTATTAATTGTTTTTATCTCGTGAATTTTAAGATGTGTTTTTCAAACTTATCATTTGCTTAGCAATTATAATATTGAGATATTTAATTAAATTAAACAAACGATTAAAAAACGTAACGATTTGACTCAATTTGCAAGTAGCAAACTAAACCAGAAAGATACGAGGAAAAGACAAAATTGAGGACCTAGTGCAGACCCTACACAACATACAACGTTCAGGTGGAGCTAGTCTACCAACACACCTATCGGGGGTCCGACCCCATACAAAAATAAAGTCCTAATGAACTTCTGAACCTCTCTGTTCTAAGGTGAATGAACAGACGGTCCTGAAGTCCGAAAGAGTTGACCATACTTACCCAAGAAAGAAATGGGTGAAGCATGGTGAAGCATGTCAACTGTCAACGGAAGAAGAGTAATTTGGTTCATGAGGGACATGAACACATTACCAATATATGAAGACAATATTCCCTGATTTAAATGGAGAGATAAGCTAATCCCAGCGGAGTCGCCAGAATTTGTCGGCGCTAAAAGGGGGTAAAGTTGAAAGGTCAAAAGAGGACAAAGTTGGGGGGTTGCCCGTAAAAAGCTGTCGGTCGCTGGAAGTGAAGTCCCGCCGCCCGCTTCGGAAGGAAGTTTAATTTACATACATATATATAAGTTTTTAAAAAAATATGAAATCAAACTGACCTCATATTTTTCACAGTTTAAATGAAAGAGCGCTCTACCTCAAATCTTGTATCTATCCCGAGGGATAAACACAAGACTTGAGGATGAGACTCGATCAAATAAACTAAGAAATATATGACATCCGTTTGGTCTGCGAAACCGTTTTATTTGCCGACTG
>NW_018164869.1:618809-620401 GCF_001263595.1 Phalaenopsis equestris | reverse complement strand
TTATTTTAGGCTGGGTTCGGAAAAGCTTCCTATAAGGGCAAGCCCCTATAATTAATTACATCTTAAATGATCGAAATTACCTAAGAAAACTTTCGATAAAAATCAGGGAATACTATCTTCAAAGAAGTTAAAAGGATAGAACTCAACGAAATCAGACAACAAAGATGTGTGAAAGGGGAAATGCTCGAACCTGGAACAATGTTGAAGAATCCAAATGAAGAGAAACTAGGGGAGGTCATAGATCCTGAGGCGAGCTTCGGTGGCTTCCCAGTCTATCCTATGGTTTGGCTTCAGTTTCGAGAAGAAATTATTAAAGTGTTTCATCTTGCCAATTTTATTTAATTAGTGTTTATATTTACGTGACATAGTCACACAAATCGCCTGAAAGATATGAGAGTTTACGTCGTATCGGACGACAACCTCAGAAGCTAGAACGAGTTAGGGCTTAAATTGCACAGTGTGACTTTGCAAAGGCCTAACAAGGCCTAACAGATAAAGTCCTAACAGATAAAGTGAGGATTTATGTTGCGCCAGACAAACAACCTCGAAATCCTATGACTTGTTGTTTAATTTCAAGGAAATGAATGGTTTTGCTGGGGAAAATATGTTCTGCTGTTGAACATGGCCGTGCTGCCCACCGCGCTAGCTCCAAGCTCACCGACGTATCGAGTTTAAGTTTTCTAGGATGTCCAGTTATAGTGTCAAATCAAACGGCCTTATGGTTGTAGTCCTCTAAATGTCCTATATAAAAAAAGGGAGGCATGCTTAAAGCTATATAATATGAAATGTGCAATACAGGAACAAACAGTCGAATGCATGTGAAACAGTAACAGGTAGAAACAGGAATGGTATAACATGCTATACAGGAAGAACAATAGTAGTAGAAACATGAATAATATAACATGTTGTACGGTACGGTAGCAGGTAGGAACAAAAATGGTATAACATGCTGTACAGGAAGAGTAGTAGCAGGTAGAAAACATGAATAATATGACATGCTATACAGTACAGTAGCAGGTAGGAACAGAAAAATAAAGTACTGTAAAATGTAAAACAAACCTGTACGCCCGTGAGATCCGATGTTCCTTAAGTATAGCAAACCTAAATGCATCTCAAAAGCAAAGTTCGGAAGAAAACGTCATCCAAGAAATCCGAAAAAGAATGTAACAACGACTCATGACAGAAAACTCGAGAGAATCAACGAAAAAGACTCAAGTAAAATAAAATCCTAAAAAAAAATCCTTGGGAAGTTCCGAAAGAAAGGAAAAGTAACACGAGTGCCCTGTCTCAAAGCTTCGATAAAATAAAAAAAGATTCGGATGAGGGGCACCGCAAGCACTCGTATGGGACTAGGCTTAGCTGTATATTTATTCTCGAGGGTTCACGAAAGCTACTCGGTTACCCGAATGTATAGAACCCGCCTCTCGTCTAGAAGGGTGTCTTGAACCTCACTTAGAGGGCTATTTCTCAGCCTAAACGGGTATTCGTCAGGTGGACAACCAACTTTAAAGTATATTTTTTGTTTTTTTAACATGCATACAAATTTTAAACATGCGAAAAAGAGTTATCAATTTTGTTTCGTAGAAAAGTAT
>NW_018164869.1:602642-617716 GCF_001263595.1 Phalaenopsis equestris | reverse complement strand
TCTCACGGGTAGGAATAGGAACCAAAGCCAGCAAACCACCTCCAAACCACCTCTCGGGTAAGGGCAAGACAAAGCAAACCGAGCTCTCAACTAGAGCCAACAAAAATCATAACCAAAGCCATTTTTTGGGTAGAGGTAGAAAAATACACAAGACAGGCCACCCAACAAGCTCTCGGGTAAGGGTCAAAGGCAAGCAAAGCAAGCTACCAATACTCTTGAGTAAAGACAAGTATAAGGAATCAATCATGGGCTCTCGAGTAAGAGTTAAAACAAGCAAACCAAGCTCTCAAGTCAAGCCAAGACCGAACCACAACTAAGGTTTGAATTCGGGTTACAACAAAATAGTAGAAAACATTTCAGACATCAAAATATAGAACTAACGCATGCCTTACACAAGAACAACTACAGAGTTCTTCCGAATCAACATAAATTCATCTACCACACGTATATTTGAGCCAAGACACCGGTGGGATGCCAAAACCGAGCCCAGCAGGGGCCAAAACCAAACCTAGTAGTATTAAAATCCAGGCCTCCATAAAGGATAGAGCTCTAGTCATTTCAATCCAAAACCGAGACTCCAAATCCAGCCAAAACCGAGCCCAACAAGAACCAAAAGCCAAAACAGAGCTCAACAAGATTAAAACAGGCCCCAAGCATTGATTCAAATTCAGGCTTTAACGGAAATTAAAGTTCCAGCCACCTGTAGGTAAAACCGAGCCATCCAAAGCCAAAGAACAATCTGCATGTCTAAATATTCCAAGCATACAACGATTCCAACAGATTTTTGAGCAGGGGAGATGCCTACGAGGAGCTAAACCAAGCCCTCAAAACAAGATACAAAGCTTTCCAGATTAAATAAATTTCCTCCTAACATGCATTTCAAGTAAGGGAAAGCCATGAGATACCAAAACCGCAACCCCTAACATGCATGAAAGGCCAAATAACCTTTCCAATATCTCATACTAAGTGAAAATGAAATGAAAAACTTCATAATACATATCCTAACATGCTTGTAAGAGGAGCTAAAATTATTTCAAGACCATGTTTCAAGCTTCCTGTTCACAATAATAGAACTATGCCATTGTTTCATCTCAAGCAGGTAGAGAAAAGAAGAACACTTATGTCATGCTATATTTCCACCACTCTAAGCAAGTAATCAAATCGACCCTGAAACATGCTCTTAACGTAAACATCTCAAAATACATGAAAGTGAATTAAACTAGCATGCTGTACTAACCACTTAACCGAGCAAGAGGAGACTCGACAAAGAGAAAACCGAAAGGAAGCAAGGCATCGAAAAAGGGGGAAGAAGAGGTACCTCCTTAATGCAAATGTAAAGCACTGCAACACAAAAAACTACCTCAAGGAGACGCCTCACACAAATCCCTTTCCTAAACTCCTCTCACTGCCAAAATCTCTACTCCTCCCTTCCTTAGAAAACTTTTCCAACAACCCCCAGAACTTCAAAAGAAACTATGTTTATAGGCAGAGAAGAGAGTGGAAGAGAAAGAAGATCACCCCACCTCCCACGGTACTCGAATCGGGCCAAAAAGAAAAAAACCGCATTACTGCTCACAGAAGCCCTACCCACAGAAGGCGAAGCAACTGAAACATCTAGGACCAAGCGGCGAGCCTAGTGGCAGCGAGGAAAGTATCGGGAAGAAGAGAGAGTTTGTCATTCAAATAGAGAATTTGCCATTCAAGTGTACCAGGGAGCAAGCTTCCCAGAGTCAAACTACCAAGAAAAGGAAAAATCACAGCCCGGGGATACTGGCACGGCTTCGGGAAGGAGGGCCGCGGGCAGAAAGTGTCAGGCAAGGACGAATGAGAAGTCAAGTCTCTCTCGCGTGGAGGAGGAGCTCGGTTGGCTCGAGACCGAGAAAGGGAAAGGCCAGGCACGCGAACGGGAGAGGGAAGGGAGGCAAAGCTTGGGTGCGTGAGTTTGATATAGGGCATAAAGAGGAAATGAAGAACTTGCTTTATATATATATATATATATATATACACACACTAATTCCTTCCTATGCGATTTACTCGCGCGCGGCGTCGTAACAAAATGGCGTAACAAAATGGGTGTCCTCCCTAGGCAAAATCGACGTTCCGGACGCGCTGACACAGTCCGTTTTGTCATTCGGGGTCGCTCGGACGAAGTCGTCGACAATCGGGCCAAAAACACGTCAAAATTCAAATTTCACAAAATTTCGACCCGCGATCGATCGCCTCAACAAGTTTATTCGAGTCTTCGATAGGTAACGGTGCAAGCGATGTGAATTGTAGAATCAGACGCGTCGACTCTCCGAATTACAAAGTTTGTGCGCGCGGAGTGCGAATTATGCAAAAGGCCACCCTAAGACTCAAAAAGTCCTATAGGAATTCCTTTTGGGTTTCCTCATGTTGGTTTCACCCTTCTAAGTGCTAGAAGTCTATACCACATACGCGAACTCCCAAAATGTACAGAAGTATGTTCAATTTCTAAAATGAGGCGGGTCCCATTTCTAAGGTTCTAAGATAGTCAAAGGGAGATCCCTAAGGCTAGATTCTAAACCCTAAGGGGAAGACTAGACCTCGCTAAAAATGAGGTCAACATATATATACGAATCTACTTGATAAAAAAACAGTGAAGAAGATGAGAGCACTCGAAGTCAACAAACGAATCCAAGTCCAACAAAGGGCCAAAAACTGAACCACTAGAAAGACAAAACCAAGCCCTAATCTGTTATTCAAAGCACCAAAATGTCCCAATGAAAATGTCCCAAATGTCCCAATGCTTATACTCGAATAAAGGGGCAGCAAGAAGAACAAAATCGAGCCCCAATCAGTTATTCAAAGCACCAAAATGTCCCAATGCTTATACTCGAATAAAGCGGCAACAAGAAGAACAAAACCGAGCCCCAATAAGTTATTCAAATGCAATTACAGTTCTAATATATATTATTCGAATAGAAGCATCAACGATAGGAGCAAAAACCGATCCTCAAATAGCTGTTCAAAACTAAACAATACTTCCAACATATATTCAATATGGGCTAGTAGGAAGAGCAAAACCAAGTTATCAAATAAACTGCTCAAAGCATGATAATTCCAGCGAGTTCACTCTCACAAATCTCATTTCAGGAAATCTATAAAAATAAACCGATCCTCTCCAATAAGCATCATATATCCATGGGTGTAGCTTTTTTTAAAAATAAAATTGTGCTTAATGTTCAAGAATCACTAAAAACGTAAACCAAAAGAGGAGGTCAAATTCTCAGATAGATCAAGACAGATTTTATAAACTCATTTGATAATGATCCTGAAAATCCTTTGAAAAGGCCAAAGAAGAAGAAGAGAAGAACTTACCTCCGAATATTTCAGAAGGTTTAAAAGAACTTAGAGGCAGTAAACAAAAAAAAAAAATCTCCAAATCCCAAGAATGAAAGAAGCTAATTCCAAAAGAAATTGTCAGCCAACCGAAATTCTTTCTTAGTATATGAATCAGAAAAATTCAACCCAAAAGCTTTCCTCGAACAATTTTTAGAGAACACAAAGCCAATCTCAAGCAAAAATCCTCAAATCGTTCAGATGAAAAAAAGCTAGCTCCTAATCCTTCCCCAGAGGGGGTATTTATAGCCAACGAGAGGGCAAAGAGAGGTGTTTGCCGATGAGGCTTATGCATTTGGGTGGGAAAATTTGTTAGAAAAAGGGTTACCGACAAGGCGATCGGCGGCGAAAGTCGGTTAAGACCGGTGAGGAAAGAGATTGCCGGAGAACCGGAAGAAGCTTCGAGATCCGGCCAAAAGAAGGGAGGAGGACGAAAATGTTCGGTTTGGGCAAGAACGGTTCCGAGAGGAGGGGAGGAACGCGTGTGAGGGAGTTTAGATTTAGGATTTTAAAACCCTTTTATTTAGAAAAAGATTTTTATTTTTATTTATTAAAAAAATATCAAATTTTGTGCAAGCGCGACGCTCCAACAAAATGAGTGTCCTTCCTAGCTAAAATCGACGTTCCGAACGCGACGACGCGGTCCGTTTAATCATCCGGGGTCACACGGACAATTCTGTCGAACATCGCACCAATTTAACTTTAATTCGCGTGTGTTGTGGCAAAAGAAATTATTTTGGTCCAATTGGAGCGATTTAACGAGCAAATTGATGACCGATCATCGCTTAAACGACAACCATAGTCAAACATATTGCTCTTGGCAGAAAGTCAGACGTCGAATGTTGTGGGGTCCACCTATGTCTTTCAAGTTCCTATAGGAGCTCAATTTGATCTTCAATATGTCTGCTTTTCAATCGACTCAATCGAATGTTGAGGATCTGAAACCGTCCATATGAAACTTCAAAGAGCGAAGGAATTGCTCGAATTTCTAAATATTGTAGGACCCGGTCTAGTCCTCTAGGAGAGTCAAATAAGAAACCCTAAGACTAGATTCTAGGCTCTGGGAAGAGGGAAAGAAAGAAAGACCTCAAAATTGAGGTCAACACGCTGCGATCTAGTGGTGGCCTACCTTACAACGACTGTACTATGGGATTCAGTTAATAAGGGATTCCGTTGATGCTCCTGAGCTATTTCTCATGCCAAAAACGTTTGTTTTGTCGTATCACTAGAGATTTCATGGTGATCTTTCCAAAATCATGCTCTGATACCAATTTGTTACGATCCAACCTCAAAATCGACACATTTTTCCTGAAAATTTAGGGCAAACACATTATTTCTTCACAAAATCAAACAACTCGACAAGAAAACAAAGGATAAACACCTACGATTCGAGAGGCAGGCAATCTCTCCCAATTCCTACAATTCTAGAGGTAGGAAATCTCTCCCAAAATTTAAACCTAAAACTCACAACTGAATCTCATGCATAAACTTAACCCTAGATATTACAAGCCTATTTATACCCAACAATAATAATAAAAGACCTAATTGCTCTTAGGCATATTAAAGATAAATTTGCCCTTAGGCTAGGCGCCCTTGTAACAGGCTGAAACTTGATCAAGATGAAAATATGGCTGTTTCTGATTGGGATAAGCCCATGTGGACTACTCTATTACTACTCAAGCTCAAGCAAACTGTTCAGATAGATTCGGTCGGTCCATTTATTTGTTGAAAGCTTGAAATTAGAATGCAACCCTTTTTCAACCATCATCACCTCACACACTTCAATACTAAGTAAAAATAGACCAATTAATAGAAAATAAGCAAACAAGCTTTGCTTAGATTTATTTTTCTTTTTCTTATGTTTCCAACGAGAAAAAAGGCATATGTCTCCGTCAAAGCTTGATGGGTTAAGTAAAAACAACTTAAAATTTGGTATTTGATGTTTTTCAAGCAAATAAGACATAAATCTGGGGTTTCCTATGAAATAATATATTTATGATCACAAGGCCATTTGTCTCGTCTGTGAACATGATATATCTGAAATCCACCATTAGCAGTGGATTTAATTTCATCATTTACAATTGCCTCATGAATAAGGTATATATAAGTATCTAGTAGAGAATTGGATGTGGAGTCATATAGAAGAGGTGGAAAGTAAGAATAATACACGGAATTGATTGTAGGCTCTTAAAATAAAGTCAAATTAGACGAATTGAATTATGAATTTAACTAGAATATCACGAAATTTTCAAATTGAATGCATTGGTTCGAGTGTGTTACATAATTTTAAGTGCTCATACTTTGCATCAATTTTCTTATGGGTTTTTGATGGAAGCATTTTTGAACCACCATGACTTCATCATGAGTTTAAATTCTATATGCTTCTTATATACATTAAAAAAGAGAAAAACTTATAGTTGTTATAATAATGGTTAGCTTTTTTTTTCTTCGAATAACCTTTTACAAATCATGCGTATGTTGTGTGATTGCGTGCATGATAAAACTAGTGTATATATGAAGCTTAACACGATTTCTAGGCTTTCTAAGTTGTTACCTTGTGGGAATCTCAAGTTGACTGATGATAGTAGACCTATTGGTAGATGAATTGTATACAAATCCTTCCATAGAAAATATAAAATTCCACCAAGTTATATGATCTTTCATCATACAATTTAGTATATCTCCAAAAGCTTTTATTAACCACTTCAATAAGTGATAAGTAGTTAAAAATTTAAGTTGTGCTCTCTCTCTCTCTCTCTCTCTCTCTTTAAAATGAATTTGTTTGAAATAGTTTTGTGAATTTTACATCTTGATCATAAATATTATTTTTTGTAAAAGTTATAAGGTCACTACTGTATTAAAATATATTTTAGTAAATTGAGATGCATTAACAATTTTATGAGATTGTATGCAATGTGCTTTTTTTGAAAAATGATATTACACTGAAAAAAAATCATGCTTCTTTAATGTCCGTGGCAAGCCTAATGCAAAATCTGTACCTTTCAAGCTTATATGAATTTGGTGAAGGCTTGTGCAATCATGTCTTATGCTTACTACCTTGAGCATACTATCAATTACTACATTGTGAATTAATATTTGGCTAGAACTACCTATCGATTCTATCCTTGGTCTTATCTCTACCAAAATGCCTAACAACACCACTAATATGCAATTCTAACTTTTTTTCACTAAACGATGCAATGGGATTTTTTTTTTTGGTTTACTTAACACTCTAATAACAATGTTAGGCATACAATAAGAACTCTCAAACCTCTCTTTAAAATCATATAATTAAATTACACATCGATTGTTAATATCTCTTTTGTTTTTGTATAAAAGCATAGTCGATAGGGTTAGTCCATTTAAATTTTCTTTTTTTTGGTCATACTATTTATATTTTATGTTTGGAAATATATTAATACACTAAATCTTTTAATTATCTTAACAAAATGACCAAACCATCAACTTTGAATAACATATATATTAGCAGGTTTTGGACAATTATTAGTAGCTTTGACCTAGTTTTAAACAACTAAAAATTCATTCCAGATACAATAAAGATGAAAGTTAAAAAATGGAGTTGAAAAACAATATTTTTTTAAATTTAGATATAACTTCTTAATTTGTAAAGCTTGGATACTTTCCTAAGGTGTGTTGTGATCCTTGCCTTTTTATAAACTAAAATATCATTAAAATTTTCCAATGAACGGTAATAAAGCATGTTTAATTATTTTCATGAAAATACTGGGTGCATTTGTTAATAAAAAATGCATCAACTATTTATACAATACATCATTTATTTAAATAATAATTTTCCATTCATTATTTTCCTTCATTCGAAGTTGATGATTGTCAATTTTCAAATCAATCTTAGAAAACATTTTTGTATCATTGTTTATCATATCTAGCATATACATCCATGCTATGGGAAATTTATTTATGATAAAGTTTTTTTTATAAATGCCATGTCCACACATTTGTCATCTCTCATCTTTCTTTGGTGTAAGCAAATTAGTCACAAGGCAATGACTCATGCTAAGAAAATCATCAATTTCTTTTTCATGGTTAGCATGTTTTGTCAGATTCATCTTATAGTAAGGAAAAGTAGGACACGATGAAAGAATTAAATGAAAATCATATTGTATATCTCTCAGTTATGTTAATCCATTATGGAGTTCATTTGGGAAAATATAGTTAAAATTATATAACACTTGATTAACATCATCTGATAAAACTACAATTTCAAGACCTACATTGCTCAATTCAAGTACTATTAAAACATAGATCTTTTTGATATGCAACTTAAGTCTTGATATACACACTTATTTGTCTTACTAGGAGTTGTAGGTTTTGGGGTTGATTCATATTTAACTTTCTGTTTTGTTGGTTTTAAAATTATATAAACCTACCAATTTTTTAACATAAAAATCATATATCTATGGTTTATTCAACCAAAAAAAAAAAAAAAACTACTAGATTCTATTAGCATGTGCATTTAATTAAATCAGAACTCGAGTTCTTTGAGACACGACATGCTAGATTCTATTAGCATATGCATTCGATTAAATCAGAACTCGACTTCTTTGAGACACGAAAATGGCAGTATTATCTACCCAAGTTATCTTATATGGTTGTGGATTTAGTTTAGGTTTAAAACTCATGCAATATAAGGTTAACTTAGACTCAACACTCGCATAATTCTCTCTATAATTAAGAGTTTCCATACTTTCTCTTCATGATTAAAATACTTATGAAAAATTGCAATCTTCTCTCAACCAAATTAACCTTTATAATATTATTGTATGCTCTTAGAAGAATGACACTTTCAATCTGTACTCACAAGATTCAAATTGGAGAGCAAAATTTTAGTTTAATTTATAGTAAAAGATTATAGGCCTCATAACATCTATTTATAAAGTTATAATAATATAGTGTAATCGATTAAACTGGTAAAAAATTAGCTAAATTCAAGTTTAAATTAACTCCAAAGATTAGGAATAATTTACCTTCTAAATTTAAATTTTGTGTAAATTTGTTTAATTTAAATCCAACCACAAACGCATGTGATCATGGATTTCATAGAACCCATTCTTGTTTCTGTCGGTCAACTTTTTGTGATTTTTAAAAATTAAAAATAATTTTTGAAATGTAATTTAATATAAGAGGTATATAATTATGGTTTTCAAATTAGGGTATCTTAATTTTCGAAAAATGCGACCAAATGAATCTCATTAGTCCAATGGTTTGTATAATCGTGTCCGATACTGCAAATACTGCACTTTCCCGAAAGATAAGTGTATATTTTGTCGATGGACCCAATCCTGCAAACTAAGAGTGCGTTTGAGAGAGCTTTTTTGCAGCAGTGACATTTTGAAAACGCCACCGTTTGTTTGGAAATCCCATTTCGGTGGCGTTTTTTAAAACTCCATTCGCATATTAATATTAGACGCGGATCACAGAGCCCTACCCGCGATCCGCGTTTCATAGAGGCGAAAGACTGTTAGTGCCCCTCCTCGCTCATCGGTTTCGAAATGTCGAACTGTGTTCATCTCCTTCCTCCTTGGTTCGAAGGGTCGTCTATTCTTCCTCACTTATGAATTGTAGGTCCGTGTTCTTCTCCTTCCTCCTTGGCTTCGAAGGGTAAGTCTTTTTGTTTCAAAGTGTCGGCTGAAGGAAATTGATAGCTTCTGCTCTTCTCCTCAAAGGATTAGGTTTGATTCTCCAATCTTCCTTCAAGTGGGAGTGGCTCAAGTATGAACAGCTATCTTTAAGAGTCCAAAGGAAGGAGGGGCGTCACAAACCCTGAGTAGAACCCTCAGTGACTTCCCAAATTATCCTACTGTGTGACTGCATTTTGGAGATCATGTTATTCAATTGTTCAATCCTGCCAATTTTATTATTTGAGACTTACATTTGCATAATACCCGATTATGCAAATAACTTGCAAAGAGATGAGGGTTTACGTTGTAACAAACGACAACCTCAGAACCCAAAGCGAATTAGGACTTACACTGCACAACATTGTTGCGCGAGTGCCTAAAGAGGGTATGAGAATTTACGTCGCGCTGGACGAGCTACCTCGAAGTACTGTGAGTTGCTATTGTTAAACCAAAGAGAGAGGTTGCTGAAGAAGATCCTCTTGCCTCTCGGTCCGAATTCCTTGCCGTGCTGCCCATAAATCTGGCTCCAAACTCCTCGTCGAAGTAGCAGTCCTAAAATTTAAGGTTCAAAAGGTTTTACTAGGTGTGTTCCAAAGTTTTGATCTTGTTGTCATTCAAGCATTATGGGGGGGGGGGGGGGTGCGGGGGGGTTAAAGTTGATTCGAGCGACACTAGTTAGGATCCCACGGTTCCCTCGTTCCGGTACTACTATTTTTTTTTGAATTTATTTAGTTTAAATGAGTTATTAAGCTCATTTAAATTGAGAGATCTCGTTAGCAACCGTAGGTTATCTTATCCGAGGGACTCCCGTAAATTCAAAAGGACGTGTTATTTATTTATTTATTTTTAAATGTTGTTTAATTTTGAAAAATGATTTTGCTTTGAAAACGAAATTGCAACCTGACATGCCTGATATATTAAAGCAAGAGTAAATTACAGTAATAAAAATAACCATAAATAAAATGTACATGCGTACCTAGCGTATTTGCTACTGCTGCGAGGTCAATATCATATTTGAAAGTAAGCAAATATAACTGAGAATTTAATGAGCATATCAAATATGAAATTAAGCATGTAAAAGAACCGGTGGCACAGGAGAGCTCCTACAACTCCAAACAACAACTAGCAAGCCTAAACAACTGTTCTAATGCCTCCTACAACTCCAGATAACAACTAGCAAGCCTAAACAACGATCATAAGGCCTCCTACAGCTTCGGGCAGCAGGTAGAGACTCTCAACAACAGCTTTTTATCACCAAACAACAACTCAAAGCTTCCGAACAGCACTTCCTAGCACCAAACAACAGTTTTAAGCTTCCAAACAACACTCCCAAGCACCAAACAACAACTATTAATCACCAAACAACAACTCTAAGCTTTCAAACAACACTCCCTAACACCAAACAACAGTTTTAAGCATCCAAACAACACTTCCTAGCACCAAACAATAACTATTAATCACCAAACAACAACTCTAAGCTTCCAAACAACACTCCCTAGCACCAAACGACAGTTTTAAGCTTCTAAACATCACTTCCTAGCATCAAACAGCAATATTAAGCTTCCAAACAGCACTTCCTAGCACCAAACAGCAGTTTTAAGCCTCCAAACAGCTCCAGTCAGCAATCCTAAGCTTTCAAACAGCACTTCCTAGCACCAAACAGCAGTTTTAAGCCTCCAAACAGCTCCAATTAGCAATCCTAAGCTTCCAAACAGCACCAAACAGCCATCCTAAGCTTCCGAACAGCTCCAAACAGCAATCCTAAGCTTCCTACAGCTCTCCCAAACCTAAACAACAGCTTTCTACAGTTCTCCCAAACCTAGACAACAGCTTTCTACAGCTTCTATAACTCTTCCAAACCTAAACAACATCTTTCTACAGTTCCCCTACAGCTTTCAAACCAAACAACAGCTTTCTACAACTTATTTAAGGTCCCGACAACACTTATGGGGCACAAAACAACATACTTTACTCCCCAAATCAGTATTTAAATGGTGCACAATTGACATCAGGGAGAGCATAAAAGAATATTGGGAAGGTTTGCATACATATTTCCCCCAATTCCTATGCATTTACATTTCTAACACTTAAACTCTCAATTTCTACATGCATGTCACCTTGATTTTGTGTATGACAATAGCTTATGTTAGATATGTGAATATGTAACAACAACAAAAAAAACAACAAAGCCTTAATCCCACTACATGGGGTCGGCTACATGAATCATTTTTCTCCATTGCGTTCTGTTTAGTGTCATATTTTGATTTAGTTCTACTAAATTAAGATAATTTTTTATACAATAAGCCCAAGTCTTGTTGGGTCTGCCTTTGCCTTTCTTAATACAAGTCGAATCTAAAACATCTAGTCTTCTAATCGGATCATGAGATGGTCGACGTTTAATGTGACCAAACCATCTACGACGACTCTCTTATTTTTTCCGTCACAGGGCTACACCAACCCTATCACGGATATATTCATTTTGCATTTTGTCTCTATGTGTAAAGCCACTCATCCACCTAATCATTTTCATCTCGACAACACTTAACTTATTATTATGCTTCTCTTTTAAAGGCCAACATTTAGCGCCATAGAAGCATTGCAGGTCTCACCACCATCTTATAAAATTTTCCTTTTAGTTTAAGCGGTACTTTCCTATCACAGCAGAAGGCCCGAAACATTCCTCCACTTCAACCAACCAACTTGAATTCTACTATTAACATCCCCATCTATATCACCATCGCTTTGAACAACGGACCCAAGATATCTAAGTCGTTCACACATTCTAATAATTTGATCACCCAAAATCACACTTCTGTCACTAGAGCTAGTACTATTAAAATTACATTCCATGTATTCAGTTTTAGTTCTACTTAAATGAAGGCCTTTAGACTCCAATGTAGAACTCCATAATTCAAGGTTTTCTTGGGTTTTTTCTTTCATTATATCCACGAGAAGGATATTATTAGCAAAAAACATACACCAAGGTACATCCTCCTATAGATGTCTAGTAAGACCATCCATAACTAAAGCAAAAAGATATGGGCTTAAAGTCGATCCCTGATGTAATCCAACAGAAATCGGAAAATATTTGGTCAATCCTCCTTCAGTTTGAACACAAGTAACAACTCTAGTATACATATCTTTAATGACTTGAATATAAGTCATATCAACACCTTTTTTCTCAAGAACTCTCCAAGGATATCTCTTGGAACCTTATCGTAAGCTTTTTTTAAATCAATAAAAATCATATGTAAATTCTCCTTATTATCTCTGAACTTCTCCGTCAAACCTCTCAATAAATATATAACTTCCATAGTAGACCTGCCCGACATTGATCCAAATTGATTATGAGAAATCTTTGTAATGCGTCTTAACCTATGTTCAATTACCCTCTCCATAAGTTTAATGTATAACACATAAACTTAATTCCTCTATAATTTGCACATTCTTGTGCATCCCCTTTATTCTTAAAAATGGGGACCAAATACTCTTCCTCCACTTAGACATCTTTTTAGTTTTTAAAATAATATTAAAGAGTTTAGTAAGCCAAGAAACTCCCAACACTTTTAAATATTTCCACACTTCAATTGGGATATCATCAGGTCCTACAGACTTTCCACCATTGGTTTTCTTTAAAGCCTCCTCAACTTCTTTTTTACTAATGCGATGGTAAAAATGAAACGTTTTATTTTTATTCACGATATTAAGATCACTAAGGTCGATCGTATTTTCAGAAACTTCATTAAAAATTTTATCAAAATAATTCACCCACCTATGTCGAATATCTTTTTTAAAAAAAGTACTTTTTGATTTTCATCTTTAATACACTTTACTTGAGTTAAATCTTTACATTTCTTTCTCTTTGTTTGGCTAGTTTATACATATATTTTTCACTCTCCTTAGTATCTAATTTATTATAAAAATCATTAAAAGTAGAATTTTTAGCGTCTCATATTGTTCTTTTAGTCTCCTTGCGGGCCGTTTGATATTTTTCCCAATTCTCTAAGCTTTTACATTTAAATCAATTTTTATAACATAACTTTTTATACTTTATCTTTTCTTGCACATTATTATTCCACCACCAACTATTTTTATTTATAAAATTTTTTTCTTTAGATTCTCCTAGCATATCTTTTGCTACTTGTTTAATAGAGTTTGTTATTTTATCACAAATAACATTTGCTTCTTTATGAACATCCCAAATTTTGAAATCTTGAATTTTACTCATAAAAATAATTTTATTTGTGTCTTTTAGGTTCCCCTATCTAATTCTACGATGAGTCTTAGTATTCTGTATTTTGCAACTCTTCCTTACAATCTTTACAATCTTGACGATCTTTTCTTTTCATAAAAAAATAATTAATTTGTGTTTTATTAGATCCACTCTTATAAGTAATAAGATGCTTATCTCTTTTCTTGAATAAAGTATTAGCAATAACAAAATCATACGCTAAAGCAAAATCTAAAATAGCTCTACCTTCTTCATTAGTTACTCCAAAACCGTAGCCACCACGAGTAGTTTTGAAGTCTTCTACCACTCTACCGACATGTCTATTTAAATCTCCTCCATTGAAAAGTTTTTTTTTCAAGAGGTATCATTTGTATTAAGTCTTCTAAGTCATTCCAAAATTTATCGTTAGTCCCTGTATCTAAACCTACTTGAGAAGCATAAGCACTTATAATATTAAAAATCTTAGTATCAATGATAATCTTAAGGGCTATAATTTTATCTCCAATCCTATTAATTTTTACAACGTTATCTTTCAAATTGTTATCTATAATTGCACCAACACTATTTCTAGTGTGACTCTTACCAGAATACCAAAGTTTAAAACCTAAATTATCAACTCATTAGCCTTTTCTCCAACCCATTCAATTTCTTGAATACATAAATATTAATTTTCCTATGAATCATAATACCAACTAATTTCATTAATTTATCATTGAGAGTAACTATATTCTAAGATCCTATCATAATATTAGTTTCATTAGTTTTATGAACTAACTTCTTTTCCTGCATTCGTCTGTAATGTGGGAACCCTCGCTTATTTGACACTACACTCGGACGTCGGTGTAGCGGGCCTTGCACACTTTTCACTGTATTCAGACTATACAACGCGTCGCTTCTAGGGAAAGCTCTAACACTTACACAATTATTAAAATGATCCATGTCATGATTTTTTCGACAAGTTTTACGCTGGCTGTCGACTACCTAACGTAACCCTCCACTTTTCACATCCAGACTTGAGACCGACAATGACAGTGTTATATGTGAATATGTAAGAATTGAAATTTTTATATACCATTAAAATTTTTCTTATCATATCAAAGAAACTGTTAAAATATGAGATGTAACTTTTTTGCGCACGAATAAGGTGGTGTATAGGCAAACAAATTTAAGTTTGAGTGTTATATTTGTAATATTGAAATTTAGGTGTTAGATACATAAATATATATAAGAATCAGATGGCATGTATGTATATTCCCCGCTTGCTATCATTACTGTGCATTGTTTTATTGATTCAGCCCGTTCATGTGTGCAAGGTGTGAGCTACAATCTTTTGATGTATATGATTCAATCGTTCTACTTCCATTGCTTATTAGAATTCGCCAATCAATTTATATAAAAAATGGAAGTCTTTGGGTATTCCCACAGATATAGAGACCTGAAGGCTTTTCTTTCAAAAAAAAAAAAATCATCACCATAGAAGGCTCAACACCACCGAAAAGAGAGCCAATTATTGGACCAGCTCTCTAAATATCCAAATATATGTATATATCTATATTTTATTTTATCAGACCACTATTCCTGTCGTCATGCTCTTGAATCGTCCATACAACTTCACCTACACTTACTTCATGCAAATAGACAGAATAGGCAGAAAGAGTTTTAATATTTCCGCAATCAATTATGGTATAGAATAACTGTAATCCCATGAGAACCACGTAATTATAACCTACAGGACTTTAAGGTGCTCTTCTTTATTAGGATTTAAAACATACGCCAATCCAAGCCATCCCATGACCCACTAAAATGAGAAATATATATATATA
>NW_018164869.1:586389-602060 GCF_001263595.1 Phalaenopsis equestris | reverse complement strand
ATTATATATATATATATCTTACACCTACACTATACTTTACATTTTTAACACCCAATATTTCACATCACATCAAAAATACCAAAATTTGAGCTTTAAAAAAAAACTGAAGTATACCTCTTCATGCATAGAATTGGTGGCATACATGTAAAGATTAAGGTTTGGATGTTGATAAATACCAAAGAATTGAGTGGCATGCACGTAAACCTTCCTTCTGAATTTCAGGATAGCTGCAACTCATTCAGATTCATTCAGTTTAAAGATGAGAAACAGAGTTTATTGAGTATGAAACAAATAACCTGAGAATATATTGATTTTGTATTGTTGGAAAGGTTGAAATATCAGATTCTCCACTTAGCTTCTCACTTTCTTCTTCCAGATTTCAGCTCACCCCACAATTTCAGATTTCCTTCAGCAAACTTACTGGTGGGGGTTTCGGTGCAGAGGGCAGGACGTGAATCTAGAGAATGGAGGCGAAGCTTTCAGTGTCTGAGAGAGGCGAAGCAGGCGAGCTGGATTGAGATCGGTGCTGAGGAGAGGCGATTGAGCAGTCGAGACTCGTCGTGAGAGGGAGAAGGAATCGAGCATTTCTGGAGGAGTCGAGTGAGGAGAAGGAAACATGCGAGGGTTTTGGCGTGGAGGGAGGAGATGAAGCCAAGCGGGAGAGGCAGCGGGAGGTGAGGTCGAGAGGGATCAAATGCCTAGAAGGAGAGGAAGCTCGCAAGAGGAAGAGGTGAGGCAGGCGAGCAGGGCTTCGATGTTCGGTCGAGGGAGGAGAGCAGGCGTCATATGCAGAGAGGCGAGCTGAGCGGGAGAGGTCTCGAGTGGGAGTTTTACTTTTTTCTCTTCAAGCTCGACTCCTTGCTCGATTATTTAGTTCAGTCCTCCAAAACAGACGTTACAAGCCAAATATGGAGAGGAGCGTGATTCATTAACCGCAGGGCCTAATTAAGAATGTAATAACATCCAAATAATGCCAATTAACACCTGAATTAAGTGATGTTACTTCAAATTTTGAATTTTAAATTCAGACAGCGCGAACTGGTGTTATTGAATCGGGTCTAGCCTAAATCGAATCCGAACTGAACCTGGATTGACCCAGGCCCGCACCCCAATAATTTAAAAAAGGTGCATCGATTTTTGTGCTAATTGCTCGTGCGTGGAACCATAGTGATATGAGTGTCCTTCTTAGCTAAAGTTGGCGTCCCAGACGCATCCGCGTGATCAGTTTCGTCATCCAGGGTCGTCCGGACGAGTTCGTCGACGATCGGGCAAAAAATGTGTCAAATTTGATTTCTTTGAATTTTGGGTCGTGGCATGTCATTTTGAAAATTGATTTCAGTTTAACTATCGGTGCAATATGTGAATTGTGGTGTTCGCGTTGCCGAGTCATGAAGGGTTCACCTGTGACCGTCTGATCCTGTAGGAACTCATTTTCGGGCCCTTTATATGTTAGTCCTTAGCCCTTGCAACTAAGAGTTGAGTGCTTAAGACTACTCATGCGAGGTCTGCACAAAAATGAGTCAAGAAGTGACTTGAAGTTTTTTGGGAGGCAAACTCCATTACTGGTCTGCTATGATGGTCAATAAGGAACTCCTAAGGCTAGATTATGGGTACTTGGAGTAGGAGACTAAGACCTCACTGAAAGTGAGGTCAACTGTTTCTTGTATGCTTTCAATTGTGTGTAATGCCTCGTGCATTAGTTTTTTTTTTTTTTTTTTTTTTTTTTGCTTCGCCTTTGTGTAACAAATATGACAATATGTGTCTACCTCAAGTTTTTTTCTTGTCTAGATGCATTAGAGCAATTTGTTTTGTGAATGGATTATTTTAGGCAATTTTGATTGCATTCGAGGCATTTCAAAGGAACTTGTGTGACTTGTTTATTGTCTATTATGTTCTTTGTGTGATGATTTGGGCAAGATGGGTATTCTTTCAGGTTATTTTTGACAGTCCTAATGCATTTTGCATTCTGTTTTACAAATGAGTGACACTTGAGCGATTTTGATCACGATCGTGGTATTTCAAATCTTATTTACACGGTGCCTTGTTCTTGCCCCTTCATCTTCTGTCATATCATATCAAATTAATCATTGTGTCTTTTATCGATAATTACAACACTCCAAGGCATTGGTGTAATTTGTGTTGCGAACGGAAGGCATGCAGATGATTTTGATTGCATTTGTGATGTTTTAAATGAAAATTGTGTGATTTTGCTTTCATCATCCATTGTTTTCATCTTGTAATTATTTGGCGATGTGAGGGGCTCGTTTTGGGCATTTTTTATGCATCAATGTTGTTCGCCTTACAATTTGAATTTTGCTCCCTCACTTTTTTAATTGATTTGTCTTTTTCTTATGCAACATAACAGACAAATGTGAATGCCCTTATTAATCAATTTGAACTTTCAAGACTTGTCCACGTAGTATGTTTTCTAAAGCGAGTGATGTTGAGATAAGGAAGGGTGGAGGCACAGCAGAGCTGTGGATTTGTGGTGCAACTTAACAACAAGCATTGAGTATAAACATGATAAACAAATACGAACAAGAAACAATGTGAGATAGGGGCGATGTTGAGGGAGAATGATGGTCTAAGAGCTTAGCCAAGCTCTAATACCTTTGTTAATACTATATATTTTTATTTATACACACGCGCGCACGCCCGCCCCCGCGCATAGACACGCACGCGCGCGTGCACACACACACACAAGAGATAAAATATAAAGTAAATAATAAATAAATAAAGAGTAGATAATCCTCAATTATGAGGATAAATTTTACAATGGACATATAATATTGAATAATTAATAACTTTTAATATATCATTATGAAACCTTATTGGAGGTTGAACTTGCAATTTTTCTTAGGGGCCTTGATTGCGATTTCACATTTTAGTTCATTTTCTGCTACAAATACAATTTATTACTTGATAACGATAACCTAAAGGTAAGCTCAGTACTTAACTAATGATATTGATTTTAATTACATCAAATATTTAATTATATTAAAATTTTTATTATTTTAAATCTAAGCTAAATAGCTTACCCATTTCTTTTGATGATCCTTCCAACTGACATGAGCCGTCTGCTTAGTCATTACCCGGCACCCATTTGCATGATGCCCAACATTTTTATCCTCTAGTATATTTTATATTTTAATTGATTGCAAATTGAGCAATCGGGAATGAAGTGGAAGATGATGTACTATACCAAGCAATGCATTTTCATAAAAGCTAGTTTTCTCCTTGGATTACATCAGCTTGATCCGACATCATGTCTGGGTGATTTGGGTGCATGGTTTACATTCTTTGATACTCATCTTATGGTCCATTTAATGCTCACTTGAAGATCTTCTTGGTGCCTGTCCCTATACTCTTAGACTCTTGTATTTTTTGTGGACTTCTTTTGGTAGATCAACAAGAAGTGATTTTTTATCTCTTCTTTCATTATCATTCTCTATAAGCTGGTTATTATCATCCTCATATATTGTTGCTTGTACCAAATTGTTAGCAAGCTCTTAAAGCTGCCATCATGATTGTCGATTGGTCGACTACCTGCTTGGACATAATTTTTAAATTTGAGAATGGCTCTGTTAATCTCTTTCAACTTCTCTCAAATCTATCTTCTCTTGATTGATAGATTTTTATAGAATTTTCTAGGTGTTCTTTTAAGTTTTCACAAGCTATAATAAATTTCCTACATGGTTGAACTACGCTTTGATAACAAAATATGATTTGGGTTCAAGTTGTAGAATACTTATTGAACCAATAGGAAATATGTAGGACAAGAATTTAGTCCTATGAAGAAATTAAGCAGAGCTGGATTTTTTTTTTGTAGTCCACTCTAGAAGAGCCGTGAGAAAGAGAGGGCCTATGACTACTTGGAAACTTGTGTAAGGTTTTCAAGCATTGGACAATGCGCCTGAGAGGGAGATTTCTTAACAGAATATTGGAGAGAGGAATTCATTCATTTACTTCTTGCTTGAATACTGCTCAGGCAAAATTGAATTACATATATATACGTAATTCAATTCATTGCACAAAATGTTGCAATTATTTTCCTGTATATTATTCAACATCTTTGATTTTCTCTACCTGAATTTCTCTCTCTATGGAAATTCCCTTCTATATTGAAATTCAAATTGCAATTTTTGCGATAAAATATCTCCTCATTTTATATTTGTAAATTTATCGCTCTAAAATTAATGTTATGAATTTTTCTTAAGAGCCACTTGATCATAATATATGAAGTTTGAAGGCACTGAATTAAGCCTTGACGCCGCCTTGCTTGTGAAATTTGGAAGGGTTTTAAATTCAATAGTAGATCTAGTGTATAATCTAGCTAAATAGAAAAAAAATAAAGCTCACATATTGCAGCAGCTCAAGCCCCCCAAAAAAAGAAAAAAGCAAAAAAGCAAAAAGAAAAAAAAAAAAAAATGCACCCAATCTATGAAGTTTGAAGTTAGCAAATGGAGATTTGACACGGCCATTTCTGGTGAATTATGGAAGGTGATAAAATTCAATAATTCGGATTTGCTCAAGTGGACAAAATTAGAACCCATAATTCAGGGATTTTTTTTTTGTTTTTCTAAGTAATTATAAATTAACGTCTACCTATCCTTTTTTCAGGAAAATGTTGTTACTCATGTTTCTTTGTTCTGCCCATGTTGGTATATCATTTTTTAAGAACTTAATTTGATTTTTTTTTCTTTCAATTGATTCAAATTACATTGCATGCTCTAGAACTACTGGTTTGGTTTGTTTTCATCTCAAAGCATTCTTAATTGATATTTGGAATTCAAATTATTTCTCTGTGCAACTATTCCAACAGATGTTGAGTTTGTACTATTGATATATTATAGCTCGCTGATTTCGTCTGTGATGCAGTTCCTTGACTCTTGAGGGTGTTCGGAGGGCATTAGAGAAGGATTTAGGAATGAAGACTTTTTCGTTGGATGTGCATAAGAGGTTTATTAAACAATGCTTGGAAGAGGTCTGGTTCTTTTGAACATGAGTAATCGGTTTGCCTTTTTTTTTCTCTCCCTGATTTGATAAAAATCTATGATTTGTGCCTTTTGCTACCGTCTTTTATCTGTAAATTGACTATTTTATCATCACCTAATTATGCATGCTGACCCGAAGATTAACATTCATGTAGAACACGCAATTTGCCCATGGGTTGTTAAATTTGCTTCAAGGAGTTTGAATTGGAATGTTAGTATCTTCTTTTTTTTTCTTTGTTAGGAAATCTAATTTTTTGTGCTGTGAATTTTCTAGTACTTGGTGGTGAACCAAGTGGAGATGGTTTAAATGCTCAAGCTGATTTTGAGAAATTTTGAGCTTGTTTTGGCTGGCTGATGAAAGTTGGTGTAAAGCAACGTATTTGCATGTAAAATTAGTTTTTTGGTGTGTGGTTTCTATTATGTTTGTGAAATGAAGTTACTTCGTAGTTCATTTACATCACAAATATCTAATCTAGGAAATTCTTGTTAAGAAAATGTTGTCAAAATGACCCAATTATTTTACAGACATTCACTTTACTTCTCCTTATACACTAAAGGGCTATTTGGTTGGAAGTATTTGGAATGTATGTGTATTTCAACTACAATGTAATATCTGAGTTAACCTAAACGATAATAAACAAACAAATAATATTATTGGAAAAGTCAATAGGCTTTTACGACCAACACACTCGAAAGGTAAACAATAATACGACATCTGAAAATCTGAAATAGCAACAAACACGACACAAACACTCAAACTAGGGTGGACCTCAGGGTGGTGAAGGTGATCGGCAAGGATTTTGGTCCTTTGGAGAGGTAGCAACGGGTGGGGGAAGGGCTGGAAGGTGTGGTGGCAGCGAAGGCCTGTGGGAAACTGCAAGGGGAAGGTATGAAGCTGCAGGAACGACAAGTGCGGTTGCTGTCCTAGGCCGGGGCAGCAAGAAAGAGGGTGTTGGACAGGGAGGAAGTGGTTGGGAGAGGCTGTTATAGCTGCCACAAGAAGGGAGGGAGACATCGGCAACGAAGGTGAGGAGTTACGCCATAGCAACAAGCTGGAACGAGAGAAATGGGTGGTTGGACGGCTGTCTCGGTCGGCGGCAGCTAGGGGGAATGTCGGCGGCTGCAGTGGGGGATGCAGGGGACTGCAGGATAGCGGACAGCTGTCCGGGGCGAGGGTAGTGAGGACATATGGCTGGAATTGGAAAGATTGTAGTGAAAACAGCAAGAACGTTGTTCGGGGGCAGATGTAGTAATGGAGGGACTGGGAGCGATGTGGCGAGTATGTGGAAGGCAATAAGGAAGGTAATCTTCACATTGGGGGAGAGATATATTCGGAGCACCACCCAAACCCTCTGATACAGCTCTTGAAGTGAGAACAGATGTTAGCAGTCCTAAACACGCTCACGCCAAAATCTCCCTTTAAACCCTAATACAACACATATATAGGAAATGACTAAAATGAAAGATAATAAGAAAGAAAGCATAAAAAATGGAAAATAGGATTACTTCAGCT
This sequence comes from Phalaenopsis equestris, assembly GCF_001263595.1. Taxonomy (NCBI): domain Eukaryota; kingdom Viridiplantae; phylum Streptophyta; class Magnoliopsida; order Asparagales; family Orchidaceae; genus Phalaenopsis; species Phalaenopsis equestris. The sequence continues at coordinate 595,553 of NW_018164869.1, read as the reverse complement.
CGTCTTGTGTCTCCAGCGCCCTTTCCGCGATTCCGCGGAATTCAGGAACATAGCACCGCATCAGTCTACTGAGGTTAGGGGAGCTTTAACCTCATACTTTGAAGCTTCTGACTTCTCATGAGATAGCATTAGGTTAGACATGTTGAAGGTAGCAGAGCTATTGCAACTTCCTGATAAGTTGAATGATATCGGAGCTAACCCAAACAACAATAGGAAAAACAAATATTATTAGTGGCAAAGCCAATAGGTAGTTACAACCAACACACTGAAGCAGGAAACGTGACATATGGCTAGGGTGGATCTTAGATGGTCATGGCCATTAGGGGGTCATGGCCATTAGGGGGTTTGGAGAGGCGGTGGCAAGGGTGTAGGTGGATTGGACAACAAAGAGCAGCGACTAGGATCGTTTTTTGTGCGGCGGGAACAACAAATAGATGTGGGAAGGTGATTTCGGCGGCTGGGATAACAATGAGGCGGGATGGGATTGGTTTTAGACCACTGGAACATCAATGACAGTACAAAGCGAGGGCTGGAACAACAACTAGATTGTAGGGATGCGGTTCAGGTGTTTGGAATAGCAGTGGAAAGCAAGGCAGGTGGTTCACAGGGCTACGACGGCAAGGTTGGAGGACTGGAAGGGTTGGAGGGAGGTGCCAGGATGGTTAGTGGCCGGCTACGGGGAGGTTGGGAAACAACATGGAGAACAGCCAAGCAGGCAGATGGCTGCAGGGAGGCAGGGAAACTGCAGGGAGAACCACCAAGAGGGTTGTTTCTGGGTGGCTCTAACAGGAAAGCAACAACGATGATGACGAAGGGAAGAATACGGAGGATAGTTGGAGCAGCATTCCTCTCTCGGATACAATCCTCGAAGGAAAATCTGAGATGCTCACTGCTGTCCCGATAGAAAACAAATGCAAAAATTAAGCTTTAACTCGTACGAAAATAAATATATAAGGGTATAATCAGGAGTGACCCATAAGGATTGACTGACTCCTTAGGTAGGGGAAATCCCAAATCCTGGATCGATTCGGTCCAAGCAAAGCAGTCAACCTGCAAGTTAATCTTATAGACGTTATTATTCATTTTGATAAAGTAGATATCGGTCCTCTTTTGGCTCAATCCAATCTAGCACTGTAGATAGACAAGTATTCTCATGAATAAGGTCTTGAGTCGTCACATCTGTAAACTGCTTCTTCCCCTTCTCATGCCTCGCTGGGCCTATTTGATAAACAAGTTTGTAAGGAGGAATCAAATCTAAGACGAAATATATGGTAGGTTGGAAAATTCTCATTAGTGACCATCCAAGAGATGCTTCTTCTTGTTTGGTGGTAAGTCCTGGATCCCATTATAAAATTTTCTTCCCCAATATGCTCCGAAGATAATTTTAAAAGTTGTGGTTCATTCTTGTGGTTATTTGTTGGTGCGTATATTGCTGAACTGAAGTTAACATCCGAATAACTCCATATGGTTTTACGTGAGTAGCTCATAAGCATCTCATTTATGATATGTTGGGTCTACTCAGTAGGGGCAACTCAAGAATTTGATTATATATCTGAACATTTTAAAAATGTTCTTATTTGGGGTTTTCTTGTGTCTAGTATCGACGCCTCAAACTTGGGGTCTTTTTGGATATCTAATATCGGTTCTACTAATTCTTTTCTCAATGTCTACAAAGAGGTAGTTCAAGCACCACAATCTCATACCTTGTATGAACCCTCATTATCTTGGACTTACTATCTTCTAGAACAACCTCAACTAATCCAACTGGAGTTTCACTCGTGGGTTTCTCTTGAATCACCAATATTTCTTTCTCGTTGGCTTGAAGTTGAGGCTCATCTTTGACGTTTTCACCTTCTCCTCCATTTTTGTTTATTTATTCAACTACCTCCTTGATCAGTGAAAGAGATCTTTCTCATGGTTGTGCAATTTGACTCAATATGTCCAACTTCTTGACACTTGAAACACTTATTGGTTGTGAGAAATTTGAGAATGATGGTTAACTTCATTGGTTCTCTACTCTGAGTTAGTTTCTCAAACTGGGTCTGCCTGGATGTTGTGCTAGGTGTGCTTTTATTGCTTGATCATGGGGTTAAACTTTGTTTGTAAGGTGTGACGGTCATTCAGTGGTGTCGCCTCCCCTCTTGAAGCTACGATCTGAATATCCTGCTTGTAATGAACTGATAGGTATTAGCGCTGCATTTCTTGTTTCACCATATTGAACAGACAATGATTTTATTCTTTCATTTATGCCCTCAAAGAGTATTCAAGTTAGGCCATCGCTGGGATGGACTCTTCCTTAACTAGCTGGGGGCTAGTTTCACCATTTCGTATGGTGAGACATCCTGACACTTAAATACACACTCCATTATCCAAAACTACTCAATGAACACTTTCAAATCCATGTGGCTATTGAACTACTCCAAATCAATATTTACTTCAAAATCCTGACTTACCCAATATTTCATACCAAATTTTTGGGTAGTGATTCATCCCGTGGATTGAATGGAATTTGTTTGACCCTTCTGGATGGTCGCCCCTCGAAGATGACGAGAGCTACTATTGCTTTTGGAGGGTTTCCCACTGTATATCCTTCATATAAATCTCTTGGACACCTCTTTGTGGATTTCTCACAAATGACATAATGTCCTTTTCCCTCAATTGGACTTCTGACTATTGTCTTCTTTGTGGCATGGCTATGATTTGGGTTCCGGTAGGTGGAAGAGGGTATATAGGGGTTGTGCGTGGTGGGAAAAAAATTGTGGGTGGCCGGCTTGGAAAATCAGCAAAGTGAAGAGTTTTTGGTGTAGACAATGTTGAGTATTGGTGGATGCTAGAAATCTTAGGATATGACTAAGGTTAGGCTAGCTCTGATATCAAATGATATTAGAGTTAACCGAAACAACAATAAACAAATTTTATTACTGGAAAAACCAATAGGCAGTTACAACTAACACACTTGAGGGAAAAAACATAACACGAAACCTGAAAATATGAAATGACAACAAACACGATTTAAACACTCAAACTAGGTGGTGGAGGTGGTCGGCAAGGGTTTGGTTCTCCGGAAAGGTAGCAATGGGTGGGGGAAGGGCCGGAGGGTGTGGCGACAACAAAGGTATGTGGATAACCACGAAGAAGAAGTACGAAGCTGCAGGAATGACTAGTGCAGTTTCTGTCCTAGGCAGAGGCAGCAAGAAAGAGGCTGTTGGACAATGAGGAAGTGGCTGCGGGAGGGTGTTATAGTTGCGACAACATGGAAGGGGGGAATGGCGGCAATGAAGATGAGGAGTTGCAGCAATGGTAGCAAGCTGAAATGAGAGAAAAGTGTGGTTGGATGGCTATCCTAGGCGGGGGTGGTGGTGGCAACGGTAGCGGTAGGGGATGCGAGGACTGCAAAATAGAAAGATGACTGCTGTCCGAAGCGATGAGTGAGAAGACAGTTAGTTGGACTTGGAAAAACTGCAGTGAAAATAATAAGTGCGGCTGTTTGGGGGTGGTTGCAACAGTGGAGAGCGACTGGGAGCGACGCGGGGAAGATATGGAAGGGGATATGCAAGCTAAGCAATATCTTGGGAGAGATATGGCCGGATCACCACCAAAACCCGTGTTTGTTTAGGACAGCCCCCATCATCCGTTTTTGTCGAAAGGAGAAAACGGATGATGGGGGCTGTTTTAAACAAACACATGACAAAAACTCCCTTTCAAATCCTAATATAACACTTATATAAGAAATGACTAAAAATGAATAAAGAATGATAGGAAAGAAATCATAAGAAAGGAAAGTGAAACTGTTTCGTCCTCTCCTGCGCTCCTTCCGTAATTCTGCAAAACACAGGAATATCACACCATGCCACAATATTAGGTAAATACACAACATTTGAAATGCCGAAATTATTTTGTTTGGTGTAAAATAAATTCAAAACATATTATTTTTTGTTTTGTTTTTATTAAAAGGAAGATGAATATGATGTTTTGTACTAATATATTTTTATTGCATATTTTTATATAATATATTTTTTATTTAAACTTTTTTTAAGGCTTGAGGTGGATTGATAGTGATGTGGCCAGCAATGGTAGATGGGGTCAATAGGGTTATTTGCGACGATGACGTGGTTTATAGGGCTTAGGACAATGATGATGTGATCAACATTGTGAGAACGCAAGTGATTTGTGTTGGCATGCCTTAGGGGGTTGGCGAGTGGAATCATAGCAGCATTTTGAGATCACATGACATTGTAGGTGTTGAGGTCGTGTCGACGAGCAGGATTATAGAGGCAAGCAAGGTCACAATGGTGTGTGGGTTTGCAATCTTATTTGCTTTGTTTGGCGTATTTCACAATTAAAGTGAATTTGGAATACATAGAAAATAATCCCGGGAGAATTTAAAATTACTTAAAAATTATTGTGTTTTTGTTTTTCTCCCAACCAATTATTTGAAATGTTAAGACATCTACATTTGTTTTACTAAACACTCCTAATACATCAAAACAGACAGCTCTTTTGAGAGAATAGATTGTGAGATCCAAAGACGTTCACATTCTAATCAATATTTGGAATTTATTTTAAGATATCCATAATCGATTTGGTTGGTTGGTGACGTTGGTCAGCCAACTTGCATCTTTAGTTTCAAGGCTTATCTTTAAATAAATTTTGTAGCATTATAATTCATAAAACATACCATTTAGCCATCAATATTTATTGAAATGATGTAAATATCTCTATGATGAATATATGGATAATATTGGAAAATGGAAAGGTTTAAACAATTTGTAGAATTATACTTTCTGTAGATGTAAGATATCTTGCTTCAACAAGGACATCACAATTAATTCACTGAAAGTGTTATGTTCTTTAGATGTCCACGATGATCATATGCCATTATTCATTTTATCAGAAGTTTCGATATATTTAAAATTCATTGCAGTTTCTATATACCTTTCGATTTTGCAGAAGATGTAGTTGGTCTTTTGTGAGTGTTTTTCTTTTTCTTTTCTTACTTTGGGTAGTCAGTTCTTCGAGTATCATTGTTTGGGTATGGTTTGAGTACTAGAGAGCTTAGGTGAATCAGTTCTCAATGCCTAGCTCCAGCAGCAAAGAGGGGAATTTCTCTACCATCACTTTCAGGATACTCAAGCGTTAGCTTGAGGATCAAATCAACTTTGTGTGCAAGCTGATAAATGAAATGCCACTATGCCATTATTCCTAGTCATATGGTCTTGGATTCTGATACATGGGAACACGAATGCGATGCTGACTTTCATTTTGGCTTTTCTGATCATGACTCTTATTGTAAGCATGTTTTCTTTTTCTTTCACATGTAGTTGAGTTTCTTTTTCCTTTTTAAAACAGTGCTTTTATGGCGGTGATGATGCTGATCTATCAACAACTACGGGAAGTGCTCCAGATCCACATCCTCCACATGTGAGCAAAGAAACCCCTAGTGAAAAGGATGAGCCTCAGCAACCGAAAGATCTGATATCTGTCGGTTCTGATATTAATGAGGGGGCAGTGGAATTTCTTGCTGTAGAAGAAAAGCCTAATCATGAATCCATTAAAGATGATGGTATTAAACATGACGAACAGCCTAGTGAAGATACAATAAAGAAAGCAATAGAAAAACGAGCTTTTTTCTTCAGATCTAATCTTGAGTATGTAAAGCCTTGTGATTAACTCTTTTATCTGATATTTGTAGTACGGCTGTGGATGAACAACTTTGCTGAACTTTTTATTGTTAAATTTTCTTTCATTGCCGCTTAGAGCTACAATATTCTAGAGATTGACTATTTTTCTTTCAAAATTTAGGAAAATTACATTGGCAAAAGTTCGTCGTCTGTTGGAAGAGGATCTTAACCTTCAGAAAAACACTCTTGACGCATATAAAAGTTTCATCAGTAACGTGTTAGATGAGGTTAGCACACAATGTTTATGCTCATTTATTCTGTGTGCAATGTTTATTGTTTTATGGAAGCAGAGTAAATATATATTTCTTCTTATTTGATTGACCCTTGTATTAGGTCTTGCAATCACCTGAATCTGCTGAGACTACAAATGGCACTAAGAAGAAACCCAAGAAAGTTTTGAAGAACAAAGAAACTGGAAAAGTAAAGAGAGAGCCTAAGGTTGTCAGTGAAGATTTAGGATCCTCTGATTTGGGTAATGATGCGAGTGAGGCTGATGAAGATAGTGACGTGTTCGTAAAGAGACTAAAGAAAAGGCCACTTAAAAAATCAAAATCAAGCGTGGAACCTATAAAAAAACAGAAAAAATCTTCAGATGCAAACATAACGTCAGTTTCCAGGAAAAAGAGACGAGAGGAAATTGGTTCAGAGATAGGAGCTGAAAGTGATAATGAGAGGTCTTCGGAAAATGGTGGTTCGCACTCATCTTCTGATGAAAGACCAAAGGTTACATTTTCTATTGTATTTTTGAAGTGTTTGGGAAAACTGGCAGCTAATTGTGTTAATTTTTGCAATTATTTAGAAGAAACAAGAGAAGCCAACTACACAAACATATGGAAAGCATGTTGAACATCTAAAATCTGTTATCAAAGCTTGTGGAATGGGGTATAGTATTTTCTTTTCTACTGTATTGTTTTTAAGTGTGAATGGGATAATAATTAGATACAAAGATGAATGAAAATGTCTTTTAAAGTGTTTTCTCCATTTTATTTTTTAGCGTACCACCCGCTGTTTATAAGAGAGCTAAGCAAGTTTCAGACTCAAAGCGTGAAGCATTCGTGATAAAAGAGTTGGAGGATATTCTTGCAAAGGAAGGTTTATCGACTAATCCATCTGATAAAGGTATGCTTAATTTTTATAATTAGATACTAATAGCAGGAGAAGTGAATTTTCCATGCGACTTTATTTCATTTTATTATTCAAGCTTTTGGTTGTTGGTGATGCAATTCGTTGTTCTGGAATTGTTCCATGTTCTTCGCCAGCTCATTCTAGTTCTTTTAGTTATGATCTCCGGTTTATACCCCCTTTATACAACTTGTTCACAAAGCCTTTGACACATACCATGGCTTGCTACTTGGCCCAACACATTTTGACGGTCATCATAATTCAGGATTGCATGCTTGTATCTTTTTGTTTTGTTTAGAAATAAAATCAGTGAAAAGGAAGAAGGAGAGGGCAAGGGAGCTTGAAGGCATAGACATGAGCAATATCGTGTCTACTTCTCGTCGAAGAAGCAGCATCAATTATATACCCACTCCAAAACAGAAAACAGAAGTTGAAAGTGATGAAGACGAGGATGAAGTTGAGGAGGATGAAGATGATCAGGAGGGTACAGATGAGGGTGAAGATGTATGTGAGGCATCTAGCGAAGGATTGGAGGAAGGTATGGTTTACGAGTACTTTCATGCTTGATGATGTATCGATCTATTGATTTATTTTTATTTTTTAATTACAATTTAATTTTTGTTTCTGTGCAGCATTTTTTTTATGTGTGCATTTTTATTTTTTATTTATTCTGAATTAATCAATCAATACCACAACTATTCTTAGTATTCAAGTTTTTGGCTATGTTAATAACTACATGTCTTGCTTAGTAAGTGTTTCAGATTGCGTATTTTTAGTTAAAATATTTAGTAAAATAGGAACAAGTTATTTTGTAATTTTGCTGGTTAAAATTTTCATTAAGAAGATGATGCAAAACAACTGTGCTTCGCAATCAGACTACAATTTTTTTAAAATATTCTAATATTTTAGATTAGCTTTAAGATTTAATCTCTTTGAGTTAGTTGATATGCATTTTTTTTACTTATTTATATTTAATTTTTAATTTAAATTGTAACTCTATTTCTATGAATAGGGAATGAATGAGTGCTAGATTGACAAACAATTATGAATTGCCTTCTAGAAGATTTCCTCTATTAACTTTCGTCTCGTGTTTCCTCTTTTTTTTGTGAAAGACCCTATGGGTTCTTTTTTCATTTTTCATTATTTTTCGGAGTTTGGATTCTCTCTCTGTCCCCCTTATTTCTCTAATTTTTAAAACACTAAACCTTAAATCATTCTTTTGTTTTCTTCATCATCTTGAGACTAATAGCGTAAATCTCTAGAATTTTGAGCTTGTCATAAGGGGTACTTTTAGGATTCTTCCTTAGTTGAGGATTGAATTTGTGGAAAGGTCTTAAAGGCAAATTCAAAGGAAGAGGTTAGATTAAGACATAAATCATCATTAAGGGCTCATCAATAATTTGCATCAAGATCAATGTCTTAAAAGGCGTAGGCGTTGGGCGGGGTGTTTTAGCTGTTATGGGGTGAGGCGTAAGCCTCAAGGCGTCGATCGTAAGCCCTACGATATAAAAAAAATAAGAAATATAAATGTTAAGAGAAAAGAATAAACTATTTGTGGTAATGAGAATAAAATAAAATCTACCTCTAGCAAATTGCAGACTTGAAAAAGAAAAAAAAACTTGCATTTTATTACTACAGCTACAGTAAACTCGTTGTAGCTACGAAGTAAAATAATAAAATTCGTGAAACAATATATACCTCTTAACTAAATGATATGAGCTGAGCTTGCGGGTGTAGGAAAGAGAAGGAACTTATGGCTGAGGACGCAAGTCTAACCTAGGGGGGGGGGGGGGGACGAAGCAGAAGCTTGATGGTGGGATCATCTGCATGAACTTCAAAGCAGACACTCCTTCGTGCAAGATGAAGTAGACGACGCGATCACCTGCTGTGGAAGGGACAAAGCAAATGGTGGCGAGTTCTTCTATGTCTCTGCGTGCGAGGGAGGAAGCAGAGGATGCGGGAGATCGATTACGTGGGGAGACCATGAATCAGTGTGGATCGAGTAAGTATGAAGAATCAGGGTTTTGTTTTTCTTTTTGTTTGATTAATAGATGGGGTGTACGCCCCATGATGTCCAAATTGCGCTCCGTACACTCCAGGGCGTACGTCCCGTGAGCTTTACGGCCCCCTCACAGGCTTGGGGCGAATAGGCATATGCCTCACCCTGGGGCATGCTCTATAAACGCCCTTTAAACAGAGATCAGGATCATCATTTTATATTTATTGGCATCAAACCAAATTTCATGAAGCTAATTGCTTGTGATTTGAGCCATTTATGTTTATTGGTTTCTTTATCCATTCTGCACCACCATCAGCAAATTTCAAGAGAAGGGTTTGGGGGGGGGGGGGGGGGGGGGGGTT
>NW_018164869.1:563383-586204 GCF_001263595.1 Phalaenopsis equestris | reverse complement strand
GACCACCATTCTAATCATTTTTAATTTATCAATATGAAATCATCCTTTGAGCATACTAATTTTAATATATCTGATCATTATCAATATCTTTGGATGATTAGGTATCTTATGAAAACTATGAATATTATTATCAATATAGATCTCACACCTTCTATGAGAAGCAAACCTATGAGCATTGATTGATTCCTCTCAAACCAATTTATGTCCATTTCTATCTTGGCCTTAAAAGAAAGCATAAAACTTAGTTTAGTTGTTGCTGGGATGAGAATGTTTAGGTGGATGAGTGGCTTTAAACCATTAGACAAAATGCGAAATGAATATATCTGTGAAAGGGTTGGTGTAGCTCCAGTAGCATACAAGATTAGAGAGATTCTTCTTAGATGGTTTGGTCACATTAAACATCCACCATTTTATGATCTAATTAGGTGAGTAGATGTTTTAGGTTTGACTTATGTTAACAGAGTTAGAATTTAAAATCTAGTTTTAAGCCAGCTGGATTGACTTGCTTGCTATCATGACATCTGTAAAGAAAGAAAATTGGTTGTTCTAGATGACAATGATTATGTACAATGACATCATTAATTTATGAACCTATCTATGTGGCTACTAAATTCTTTTTATTCAATTTATAATCAATATTTTACATTTATTGGCATTTTCATCAGCATCTATTTTTGAAAGATTTTTATGGGCTTGGTTTAGATATGGATAAAATATATGATCCATGCTAGTTTAATCATATTTCAAATATTATGCTGAATAGTATTAGGAAAAGTATATCCTAGACGAGTTTGAAATATTGTTTGAAGGCACTGGTGAAACTTTTTATGAATCATTCAATAGTCATGCGTATGAATCTTATGATCACGTATGTGATGATAGTTCTCATTCTTGTCAATATTTTAACGACAAAATGTGATATTATAATGGGTCTACAAATGTGTCTTATGATTACAATGAGTCATATTGTTACCATGACCACCATTCTAATCATTTTTAATTTATTCGATATGAAATCATCCTATGAGCATACTAATTTTAATGTATCTGATCATTATCAATATTTTTGGATGATTAGGTATCTTATGAAAACTATGAATATTATTATCAATATAGATCTCACACCTTCTATGAGAAGCAAACCTACGAGCATTGATTGATTCCTCTCAAACCAATTTATGTCCATTTCTATCTTGGCCTTAAAAGAAAGCATAAAACTTAGTTTAAGTGTTGCTGGGATGAGAATGTTTAGGTGGATGAGTGGCTTTACACCATTAGACAAAATGCGAAATGAATATATCTGTGAAAGGGTTGGTGTAGCTCCAGTGGCATACAAAGATTAGAGAGATTCTTCTTAGATGGTTTGGTCACATTAAACATCCACCATTTTATGATCTAATTAGGTGAGTAGATGTTTTAGGTTTGACTTATGTTAACATAGTTAGAAGTAAACCTAAAAACATTTGAGCATGCTATATAAAAAATGACCATAATTTATTAGAATTATACAAAAATTTGACACTCAATAGGATACAATGGAGAAAAGTGATTCACGTAGTTGACCCCACTTAGCGTGATAAAGGCTTGTTTTTGTTATTTTTGTTGTTGTCGTTGTCTATGTCTATGCAAGGATCTACATCCCCTTATTGACTTTCAAAAAGGCTAACATGATTTCTGGTTCCTCGTTGCAACAATCTTAGGCATTAAGGAACTTTTAAATTCTTTGACAAATATTAGACCTTTATGTAGTTTATATATCTTCTAGAATTGTCACATGAATTTTTATTCAACTCCAACGTTCGCTACATGATTGTCATTATCATTTGGATAAGGTCCTCACTAAAATTCATTAAGAAGATGGCTCGCATAGAGTGAACCGCAAGAGTGAGATTTAAGAGGACAAGTGTGCAAATGAGGTCTTTACTGCTTCATAGCTTCCGAAGTAACTTCCAATGAGTAAGCCTGAACTGGCAACTAATGTTAGGAGCCTCATTAGTCTTTAGGAGTGGCTATTGAAAAGTGATCCCTCATAGAGAATGCGAGCATACATGATCCTCACCCCTTCCAAGTCCTAACAATGGCACCCAATTACTGACTGAGTACCAAGGGTCACACTGTGCTTGATCTCTAAATTCCTTGAAAGCTCGTTCTCATGAGCCAAAATAGCCTTTACCAATATCAAAAGTACAGAACAACAAAGTGAATGGAATTCAATATCACCTGAGAAAAGAGAACAAATGTTGGCTATTACAATAATAGAAAATAAAATTGAAAAAGTGCTACAACCACTAACGCATCAGCCTGCATAAGAGGATCACCTATTGTGGAATGACGCTATTGAGCGTGTATCTTATTGCTCTTCTGGATGCCAGGCTTATCATTAGATGGAGGAACTTGTGAATCAGGCGACCTGGCTAGGAACTTTTGAGAGAAAGGATATTGCACTAGACTATTGACCCTCCTAGAGTGTTTAACCTTTCCTTGCCCCATCATTGTTGTTTAGTGAGCACAAAATTAATTGACTCCTGTGGTGCTACCTTGAGTGGCCAGTTTGATGAGAGAGAGAGAATGCCTAGCCCAAACAACGAACTCTCAACTTACAGCTGAGTCAAAATTGGTAAATAGCCTTAAATCTTGAGGCTCTATCACCCCAACATTGTCACAGCAATGTCATCATGTGTGACTTGCATGCATTCAAATGTACGAGCAATTCATTAGAGTTTATATAACTCCAGCTAGACAGAAGAAGCTGAGTTAAAGTGCAACCAACTCAGCCTCAAATTAATCAACAAACCTTAGATCAACCATCAGCACAGTCCTCCATGAGATGCTATTTCCTTATATCCTTCCTACCAAAGTCTCCCAAGATCTCTAGACATTAGGTCTATGTACCAAGGTAAACCTCTAGTCAACCTAACCTAATGAAAAATAAGAAGTGGTGAATCAATCCTTGTGGGATGTGCTCAACCTCAGGCCAACTTGTTTGACGAAAATATATCCCTCTATATAAGAACTTTGGAACCAGGAAGAACAATTGTAAACTACAATGATCTTTAAATGCTATCATGCTTGGAATAATGTTATAGTAACGAAATGAAATAGAAAAATCGCCATCACAACTCATTGTGGTCTAAAATCCTTATTATAGATCACATAATATAGCATGAGTGTTAGAGAAAAGTCCAATCCTCTGAAAATGATAATAACATAGCCAAATAGCCAAGAAGGTAATAAAGAAGCTATTCTCCTTGGCAACTACAGTCGGAATCTTCTCAAAAACAGCCTTGCCATTTATACGGCCAAGTCCTAATAGTCATCCAGCTGTGTATGCCCAACATACTGCAAACTTTATTAATTATGCAATCCAACAATCACGGATACACATGGATCTCCGAAGGGATTTATTTACTCCATAATGCAACCTAGATGCCAAAGGATGGCGTCTAATCTCGTGGATAAATTATCCCACTATCATAGCTATTTGCTAATGGCCAATGATAAAATCGCTCATCGTCAGGATGAAGACATTTCTCATACTATATCTCTAAGGCAGTAAGACTCATAAAATCTTTGCTCTTTTTAAGAAAATTTTATTCTCTCGCAAAATTAAATGAGTGCGAGAAGTGTAGCCTTGTTGATCGGCAACAAAACGTGATGCGATCTCTAGCTCTTTGAGTTTGATCAACCTGTTATACAGGCATAATGGGGCACTCAACAAGCTCAACCTAACCGGCCACTTAGTTGGATTTTATCCTGCAATATGGTAGAAAAAGTTACCAAATGATTAATCGCTCAAAGTTGCTTCTATCCTCCAGCATTTTTTGGTTCCATGAGTTTATTCTTAATGCTTTCTATATTTCACGTTTGTTTAAGATCACCCTTTAATATTAGAATATTAAGCATTTAAAATTTTAATTAAATAAAAATTTACTACATGATTTTTATGGGTGTAAATTTGATTATAATTTATCAACATTGGTTGCGTGGAATTTTGTGTTTTATATTTAGATTTACTCATTTATCTCTCTATTATCATGTTTGTAGTTATTTCCTTGTGTATGTTGTATCTTTGGTAAGATGTATTTGTAAGAATTATGTATTTGTAAGAATTATGTATTAGACCTCAACCGTGTCAGCAACAAAGAGCTTCTCTTTCTATCGGAAATCCCACTTCAACAGCGGTTTTTTGTCATTAGCAGACACACTGTTCCTACCTTTCCATGTGGAATTATTTGCATTCTATTGTTTTTCTGGTTCATCCTTCTTGGGCAAGCACAACAAGCATTCGTCTTCTCGCACGGTTAGTCAGGAATTCTTTTCAACCCTAAGCATGCATAGAACATACGACAAAGTACGACATGAAGATGCCTAGCTCTGCTCCGGAGGTTAGTTCGGAATCATAGACCAGTAATTTTGTCCAACCAACCCTAGAACTCTCTATCTTTATCGCAAGCCATAAACTCCCACAACTTCCTTCAATGGTCTCAATCCGTGGTTATATACATTTATGGAAAGGGAAGAGAGAAACATCTTATGGGAGAGGGTACTGTTTCTAAGCTCACTTATCTTGACCATCGCTTACGAAAGATTCAAAATCATATGGTTATCTCTTGGTTGATCAATTCCATAACCACAGAGAAAATTTCTTACTTTAGGGGACAACAAGAGAAATTTGGAAAGCAGCTTGTGAGACTTATTCAAGTATAGAAAACGCTGCATAATTGTTTGAGATCGAGATAAAATTGCATGTGCTTCGACAAGAAGAGTCAAATGTAATTCAATATTTTATTTACCACACCATCAAGATACTGGGCAGTTAGAGATGTATGATAAATGTGTAAGAAGTCTCTTCAAGATGGCATGATGTATAAAACAATTGTGAAGAAGAAGAGGATGATCAAGTTCTTATTGGGTCTAAATAAGAACTTAGATGAGGTCTAAGGAAGAATCACGGGGATGAAGCCTGTTCTTACCGCTAGGGAAGTTTTAATGAAGTTCCAAGAGAAGAATCATCCCTGGTGTGAAGTATGGATTCATCTAGCACTAAATGTTCTGCTTTGTACTCACACAACTCGTCTAATAAGTTAAAGGCAATGAAGAATCGTCTTTGATGTGAACGTTGTAAGAAACTTGATCACACGAAAGGACAAGTGTTGGAAACCACATGAAAAATTTATAGATTAGAATCCGGGGTAAGGGAGAAAAGACCAAGAATGCAAGACCTATGTTGCTACCTCTTGTGATGGGTCAACTCAACCTAGTCTCTTCACTAAGGAACAACTGGAGGTGTTTAAAAAACTTCTTTTGAGCACAACCGAGGAGTCTACTAGCTTAATGATACATCAATGTATAATGTCTTTCTATCTCATTAACATTGAGAGATTACGAGCTTGGATAATAGATTCGGGTGCTTCTGATCACATGACTAGAGATATTCATGTTCTCAACAACTACCAAAAGTACGCCTGCTCCAAATTTGTTATACTTGTCGATATATCTCACTTTAAGATTGTTGGGAAAGGAGGTGAAAGTCTTCAAAGAAATTCAACACTCTTCAGTGCTATATATTCTTCAATTAAATTGCAACTTATTTTCAATCAACAAGAGTACTCATGACTTGAACTGTGTTACTAAATTTTACTCTTAGTCTTGTGAATTTCAAGTGACGAATTCGAGAAAGGTGGTTGACAGTGTTGAATTGCATCAAGGTCTGTACTTGTTTGAGGTAAGTTATTCTCTTAACACGCAGATGTCTTATTCATCTTATTCTTCTCATGTTCATGAGTTTGTTGTATTTGTGTTTGTTGAGTCATGTTTTGCTATGATATTTTTGTTCGGGTCTTCACAATTTTCATTATGTTGCAAAGTTATATCATCTTTTTATTAATAAAAAGCCACAGTTTTATCAGTGTGAAACCTATTAGTTGGCTAAACATATTCGTCATGCCTATCATTTGTCGCAGTACAAACATTCACATTCCATCTCTATCATCGATAATGACATTTGAGAACTTTCAAAATTGAAAAATATCAATGGATCTGGATGATTTGTCTCATATATTGATGATCACATTAGAACTAGTTGAATATTATTTAATGAGGAAAAATTTGAAACCGAACAAATTTTTAGTCCTTTCATAACATTATTTTCATTTAATTACATGCAAAATTCAAATTCTCAAAACTAATAATGCAAATGATTACTTTAACTCCATCTTTGAATTCTACCTTACAAAGAATGGTATCCTCCATATGAGCTTGTGTTTAAATTTCTCAACAAAATGAGATAGCTGTCAGGAAGAATAAACATTTTCTTGAGGTACCTAGTGTTGATCTCATTTTTTGATGAGGTCTCTTACTCTTCTTAGAGCCTAGGATCTAGCATTTAGGGTTTTCTACCGACTCTAGTAGAGGACTAGCCTGGGGCCCACACTGATTAGAAATTCGAGCCACTTCTTGACTCCTCGGAGTTTCATGTGACTGGTTCTAAAATCCTCAACGATTAGTTGAGTCGATTAAAACCAGCACGACGAGACTCGAGTCGGTGCCCTTATGATTTAAAGCCTAGGAAACACTTCGTGTCGTTCGCGCGCACTCATTGAAGCACGAATACCATAGTGCACACGTCGACACACACTATTGTTGAAATTCACATCTCCTGCACCTGTAGGAGGCTCCACGATCGATCACAAGCGATTATTTTGACTAGATTTGAATTTAATGCGTTTTCGACCCGACCGTCGACGAATTCGTCCGGGCGATCCCGGATGACGAAACGGAGCGCGTCAGCGCGTCTGGAACGTCGGCATTGGTTAGGAAGGACTCCCACTTTGATATGATTTTGTGCGCGAGCGAGAGGTGCGCAATTCGAGAATTTTTAAACATTATTTATACCTTGGGGGGTATATTTGGCAATATAAGACCGATGCGATTTCTTATTACGCGGGAAATCCTTAATTTGTCGCAGTCCTTGCTTGGTTCCATCCCCAATTGGAGCCCAGGCTCCTCTCGCTCGCAACCCCTCTTGGCTTCTTCTCCGGGATTTAGCCCTAATCGTGCCTTCCTTCGTGCTGGTCCACCCTTCGCGTAACGAGGAGTTGACTCTTCCCCTCTCGACATCCTCTGCTCGAAATCTTCTCTTTTCAAAGCTTTATGCTTCCTCTCGCTGCGCAGGAGCCCATTTGGGGTAGGTTGACTTGATGCGTGTGTTCCCTGGGTCACGAATGGGGAAACTTCTCCTCCTTCCCAATCTTTCTTCGTTGTGGCCTCGACTGCGGCGTTTCTTTCTTTCTTTCGGCTGGGTGTGGTGCTTTGTCAAAAGAAGTCCTGCGAGCTCCTTTGTCTCTCCGGCGTCGATAAAACTCGGTGGGGAGAGTCCTCTGTGAGGTGACGAATCTTGAGGCCTGGGGAGGTTCTGCCGAAATTTCTTCTCGACTAGTCCTTTGTGTGTTGAGTGTTTGGAGGCTTAGCGGCTTGTATGTTGTTGTTCTAGGAGGTCTCGAGCAAGGTACTCCTTCCTTCTCCCTGTTTTGCCTCGTGGTTCTTTTGCTCGACACATGCTGGAGACGTTAAGATAGGGGAATGCATGCATGGGGGGGGGGGGGGGGGGGGTTTGTGTTGACATTTAATGTTGGAATCATGACTAGCTGTTTTTTTAGCTTACTTCAGTTCAAATGTATACCATTGGGCCTGTTTTAAATATTCCATGATACTTAGCTAAGAATGTAGGCTAATGAAAGACATGGTTTAATTCTTATGCATGTGTAAGCTTTCTCCTTACGTTCTTATCATATCTATGCTGGTACGTTGGGGTTTGAGGGTTGTTTTAGCCTCCTGGGTTGCAGTTTTCCTTGCTGCCTGGGTTTAACATGGAGTATTTCTGGGTTGTTTCATCCCTATGGGCTGCGGGTTTCCTTTGCTGTACTGATTCGATACTGGAGCTTTTGAAGATTTCTACTTTGGGGGCTTTGTTTTGTGCTTCCCTATAGCCCTCCTACTCAAAACATGTTCAGGTGGCATTTAATTGATTTTGAGGCTCTTGGAGGTTTGGTTTTGGTGGCTCGGTTTTGCTTCCTGTTGTTCCCTCTATTCGAATATATGCTGCAATATTTTTTTGGTGTTTTGAGTACTTAGTCTGGTGGCTCAGTTTTGCTCTTTACGCTGCTGTCCCTGTTCGAATATATGTTGGAATTATTTCTTGCTTTAAGCAACTGTTTTAGTGGCTCGGTTTTGCTCCCTGTTGTTGCTTCTGTTCGAATATATATACTGGAATCTATTTGATGTTTTGAGCAGTCGGTCTTGGGGCTTGGCTTGTTTCCTGTTGATGCCACCCTATTCGAAATATATATTGGATGAAAATTTGGTTTTCTTCTAAAGCTCGGGAACTCTTTTTGGTCCTGGTTTTATTCCCTAGCTCCTTCCTTGGTCGTGAGCCTTCCTGTTGTGTTTCTTTTGCATGGTTTGGGCTTAGTTGTTCCCTTTGCTACTTCTCCTAGCCGTGGGCCTTCCTTGCTGCCCTGGTCGCGAGCACCTATATGGGATTCTTTGAATGATGTTGGGTTCGTACGACATTGGAAACTTTTGATTTGATGTGGAATTGAATGATTTGAGGATCATATAATGGAATGCCTTAAATCTTGTTGTTTGGAAGAATTTGAATTCCCCTTTCCGAGGAATGATTTGTTAAATGCTTGGAGATATTTCAGGGCCCAATCCTGCGGAGCCGAATTGATTTCGATATAAAAAAAAAAGAGAAAAAAGGGAAAGGAGAAAAGGAGGGTTTCTTTTGGCATTTTAGGGAAGGCTTGGGGATCTGCCCATCTCTTTGCTCAATCGAGAAGTCGCACCAGTTGGATGTTTTAGGTTAATCCTCCTACCACTTTGGCTTTTCTTTCTAAATAGTCTTTGCAGGCGTGTTAGTCTTCTTTTACATTTCTTGTTTTTTGGTTCATTTTTCTTACTTCTTGGTTTGGGTTTTACGTGCTTATGTCCAAAACATAAGTGCATTCATATAGTTATAGCTATATGTGAAAATATCAAGCAAGGTCGTAAGTTGGACGTTCTTTTTGGGTATTAGGCCTTGATGATAAAGGAATACAGGTTTGTTTTACATTTACAATGGTTACTTTTGTTACTGCAGACTTTACTGCATATACATATAGTTCATATCTGTAATATGACTATTTCTTGTTTACTGCGTTTCATAGCATGTTTCCTTTTGTAATTAATGTTGCTTTCAAAGACTTGCAGGGGACTTTTAGGTTAGAGGCCAATAGGACATCTGGTTTAGGAAGTACCCCGTAGCGAACCACTGACTCAACAACTATGCAATTATATACACTACAACCCTGAACTTATAATCCATATGCTAAGGAGCTTAGAGTAGTCTTTCAAGGAAGCAGAGCGTGGAAGCAAGCGGACGGAGGGCGACGATCGAGACCACAGCGACGAGGTGTAGGATGTCTCTTTAGAGTTAAGGTCCAATCGTAGGATAGTCGGGAAGTCATCGGGGTTTCCCCTGGATCTGTAACATCTCCTACCTTTCATTTCATTGACTCATGAAGATAATTGTTCCTCTTTTGAGCCATTTCCTTTTGATTTTCTTATATTTAACATTGGAAACCTAAACTTAGCAATCTTGAAGACAATCACTGATCTTAATCGAGAGTCTTCTTAAAGTGATTTCGGTCACTTAAGATGTAATTAACTATAGGGGTTTGCCTCTATAGGGAACTTAAAAACCTAACTTAAAATAAACCCTTTTTAACTTTCCATGTTAAATAGGGGAACTAGTCGGCTTATAAAAGGTTTCGCAGACCAAACGAATGTCACAGATCTTTTAGTTTAGGTAGTTGAGCCTATCAACAAGTTGTAGCATATCCTTCAGGATAGTGTACTACTTGTGGTATTACGCTCATCCATCTAAATTATCAAATATGTGAAGCCCGCTCGGTTTCACTTTTTTTCAAAATTAAAATATTATTTTCAAAAGTTATCCATACCATATTAAATTAAATTCAAACGACCTTCGAAGGACGAAACGTCCGACACCTAGGTTTATAATGCTCTCTTACAATGTCCCAAAATGTTTATTTATGGGAAGTTGTCGTGCTCACAACAACCTACCTCATTAATAGAATGTAAAGTAGGGTTATTGGATTCAAAGTCCCTACTCATGTCAAAACCTTCTCATCTAATATTCCTCTAAAAATATTTTGTCGTGTTTCTCTTATTCACATTCACCAATCAAACCACGTAAAACTTGACTCAAAGTTCATCAAATATATTTTCTCGGAGCATGCTTATAATAAAAAGTGGTACAAGCGCTACTCTCATTATGAAAAAATATTATAACTCCATGGATCCTAACATTCTTTGAAAATCAACCCTATTATCCCAAATCTGATATTCAAGGACAAAGTCCAGGTGAATATCAAACTTGGGACTCCACTTTGGACACTCACACTAATCTAGAGTCATCACAACTCATTCTCCTTCCATTCATCGTGCTTCCCAAGTTCCTCCTGTTGAGAACATCCAATCGGAGATTAAAAATAAGGAATCTCGTGTGTATACTACGAGAAAGAATCGACCAAACATGATAAAGATAACATGCAACCACATAATTGTTCACAACCAAAATTAAATTTACCCATCTTTGAGGTTTAAAGAAGTGGAATCTAGCGGAGTAGACGGAAAATTGCACAAATTTTGTTATTCAGGAGTATGTTGCCTATGAAAAGTTATCATCAACATACAAAGCTTTTGTATCTAATATTGATAGTTTGCAGATGCCCAATTCGATTTATGAAGCACTCCAGAGTTTAGAATGGAAAAAGATAGTTGAAGAAAAGATCCATGTACTTAAGCTAAATGACAAGTGGACCCCAACAAAGCTTCCTCCAAATAAAAGATCAATCGGATGCAAATAGGTTTTCAATGTTAAGTACAAAGCAGATGGGAGCATTGAGTGGTTCAAGGCTAGGTTGGTGGCTAAATGTTTCACTCAGTTTTATAGGACAGACTATCAAGAGACATTTGTTCGAATGACCAAATTAAACATTATAAGCGTTCTTTTCTCCTTGGTAGTGAATAAAGAGTGAGAACTGCATCAACTATATGTCAAGAATGTGTTTTTGATTGGAACCTGTAAGGAGTGTATATGAAAATTTTCCCAAGACTGAAAGATTACTCAAATAAGCATTAGGTTTGTAAACTAAAAAAATCACGTTATGGTCTAAAACAATTGTCAAGGGCTTGGTATGATAAGTTTTTCAAAACTATGAAATCTAATGGGTACATCCAATGCCAAACAAATCATACATTGTTCATAAGGTAAAAAAGCGATAATCATTGTCTACGTTCATGATATGATCATGACAGGTGGTGATGATGAAAAAGAGATTGCAACAATTAAGGAGGTTTTTGCTTATAAATTTGAAAATGAGGATCTAGGAGTGATGAGGTATTTTTGTGCATGAAAGTGACCATATCTAACTTGGGTATTCTGATATCCTAAAGGAAGTACATCCTGGACTTGTTAAAAGAAACGTGAATACTAGGGTGCAAATTTCCCGAGTTTTTTATGGATTTCAAAAAAAAAATATAGCTGGGGAAAGAAAAGACAAGTGGAAAAAGGTAGACACTAAAGATTAGTAGGTAAACTTAAATGTCTGTCACATACCAAATCTAAAATTGCTTACTCTACTGGCATAGTGAGTTAACACATGAAGAATTCAAATGAAGAGTATTTGGAGTTGGTGTACAGAATATTAAGTTTCTGTGGAAAACTTCAGATAGAGATTATTGTTTAAGAAATCTAACAACAGGGATGCAGAGGTATACCAACGTTAGTTGGGCAACAAAACTCGTGGATAGACAATCCAACTTTGGGCATTGTTCCTATGCCTGAAAAAACCTTGTCACATGGAGGAGCAAGAAGTAAACAATGGTTTCTAGAAGCAGTTTATAATATTGAGTACTGAGCACTTACTTTGGGAATTTGTGAAGGAAAGTGGATTCAAAGGGGTACTAAATAAGTTGGGATACTCCACGGTTAATCTTATGAAGATGTTCTATCACAACGAAGCTGCCATCAGTATTGCAAAGCATTTTGTACATCATGATAGGACCAAACACATTGAGATTAATATTCATTTTGTCTTTGAGAAGGTCAATGGAGGTGTTATTCACGTAATCTACATTCTAACTCATCTTCCAATTGTTGATGTCTTCATGAAATCTCTTCCTCCAGTCAACTTCACGAATTTGAACCCCAACCTGAGTCTGTACAAAATCTATGACCCAGATTGAGGGTCAGTGTGGAATTCTGTATCTCTTATTTAGATTTATCCTCATTTATTTCTTTATTATTTTTTTTGTAGTTTTTTCCTTATGGGTTTGTTGTATCTTTGGTAAGTTGTAATTGTAGGAATTATGTTTACCATAGAGTTTACTCTTTATATTGTGAGCATTGTAATTCAAAAATAGAGGAATATGAGAATTTTCCCTTGTTATCATACAGTTAGCATATCGAATCTATTATATTGAAAATTGTGGTTACAGATGATATTATAACTTTTAGAGTTAAGTATGGGTGATGAAAATGGATGTCCCTTTAAGAAATATCACATAGATTTAAAGTTAAATAAAATTATAATTTGATTAACTATGCTATGTTCGTGTGTTTGGCAATGCAAAAGGTTACTGATTTGTAATGTAATAACAGAAAAAATGTATGTGTTGTTCAAAAGAGATGCGATGCTTGTGGGAAAACAAAACAAAGCTTATCTCTTTTCTTTTCTTCATATCCCAAGAACGATAGATTTGGATGAGAGATAGAGAGTGATACAAAGGAAGTGAGGGAGAGAGAGAGACTGAGAGAGATGGAGGAGACAAAGTTATGATGAAGAACATAGGAAAAATCTTGTGCCCAAATCAAGATGAAGGAGAAGAAGTCTCATACCTTGCGGACGACATTGTTTCTGGGCTTGAGAGGCATGTTGCAATATCGTCCGGGTGTAGGGACAAGCGACGATGTTGAGCATGTATTTCTGTGCTTGAGGGAGGAAGCCCTAGCTAAACCGAAGGGAAGATGACCGTGTGTGCCGACCGTGATGCACGGAAGAAGGTAGGTTTGTCGCTTGTGGGAGGCTCTATAGCTTCTCGTGCGAAGGAAGGAGAAGAGGAAAAAGGGAGCTCGCGTGTGTGCGTGTGAGGGCATCCGATCGAATGCTTTTTGGAAGGTTAGTTTTTTATTATGTTATTTTTATATTACATATTTATTTAAATATATTAAGTATTTATTTATAACACAATGCCAGAAAGCATAGACAGAAGAATAAAGGCCAAACTAAATCGATTAGTGGGGGGAAGAAGGAGCCTTGTGTGCGAGAAAGCAAATCAAGCTTTTAAGGTAAGAGATTGAGTTTGTTTAATTTAGATTCTATGTAAAAATTAAAATCATGTTTAAGTATTAAATTGGAGTTATACAAATTAATGTCATGTGCTAATGTAGAGGAATAAGCTTTTGAATAGGTCTTTTAAAAGTTAATGTGAGTAATTATATTTCTAAATTTTAGTAACTTTCATTATTTTTAAATGTATGACTAATTTCATTTATGGTATGTTCTAGGAGATTTATGCTATAATAAATTCTTCATATTGTCAGATTGGAAAAAGTATGTATGTTAAAAATTTACATTATTGTTCTTTTTTAGAAGAGTTTTTTTATGCATGATATGTAGATTTCAATATAGGCGTATATATCAGTTTTTTGCATAACCTATAGAGTTAGTAAAATTGCATTCATTCATTCATCAATAGATAGTGGTAAATTATTTCATAAGAAAATAATGTATGATATGAAGAATAAAGTAGTATATATGTGATTAATTGTATGTGCATAATTAAAGAGCTCATCCCCTTATGGTATAGGCAGGGAGCGTCAGTGTGTCTACGCGGGTAGATGTTTTCTTAGCATCCCAGATAATTGTGAAGTTTAGATCACTAACTGTTGTGCCGATGAGAGAATATTGACTAGGGGCGAGTAGACACATTTCCATATCAAACAATCGTGTAAATTAGATCGTGAACCGCAATGCTCGGGGTAACAGATGTAGATGTTAATAACATGAAGTAAGAGTAAAGTTAAAGCTTAAATCTTAAAGATTTCAATTAATGCATATCAAAATATAAGTTTATTTATCAAGTAAATATCATGGACACATATATTAGATTATCCTAAGATTGTTTTAGAAATAGAATAGATCAACATGCTTGCTACTTTTTTTTCGTGGAGTTACTGTAGTTTGAAAGTGTGATTGTTTTTAGATTATTTTAAGATGAATCATTATATTGTTTTAATATTTTTTTAGCTTTAAGTTTTTAAATAAGATGAATACTAGAGGAGCTAACATGTACAGAAGAAGATGTCAGCAACTAGAAAGGTAATTTTTGTTTGTTAATTAAAATGTTTCATTTCATTGCTCTTTCAATTAATTTTTTATATTAAAATGTTAGTGATAGAAATTGAATAACATGAAAATTTTAATTCCACCTTCCGATCGTTCATTCTCGCCTTAGTTAATTCCAAGCTTTTGGCCGGGTCATGACATGTTAGTTGAGCTTAGAATAGAAAATATTGCCAAAACAGATATATGATAAATCTTAGAAGGATAGCTTGTGAAGATTACAGAGAGACGGGTGGTATGGCTCTTATTAAAGATGATGAAATGAAAATTTGATTTAAATGGTTGTTACATATATAATAGTGCATTAAGAAGACAGACAGGTAATATGAAAAGATTAGGAAGATAAATGGGTGAACTGTAGATAACATTAGTAAAAATTTGGCAAAGAATTTATGTAAAATAGAGTTTCCGCCCGTACTTACTCAACATGAATGAATGGAGACTTGAGGATTGATAAATTTAATCCCAAATAATTAGGAAATTGTTGAAACATGGCATTAATTAAAATTGAGGACGGAATTCACAAAGCTTGCAACTGACTACAATAATATAATGCAAAATCAAAGAACGCTTTTAGTTTCTTTGAAAAAATGACATGAAACTAAACCAAAGCTTTAAATTTTGAGAGGAATATGAGAATGAATATTTAATTTCATGGCAACTGACATTCGCTCTCAGTTACTCTCGCAACCCAGTAACTTGAAAGAATAGTGATATAGAGGTTGCGAAAGTCTCATTCAGTTTTTAATCTCTGTTAAATCTCCAATTTCTAGTAATATTCTATTTTCTGCTACATTAGCGGCGATAAAACGCCCACGCCCAAAGTCCCCTGGTGCCGACATCCACAAGCTGAAGAACATCAGGTAGATATTTTTCAAAACTAGAGATGGAATAAGGGCTGGAGAGAAATTAGGGAGAACCCACCATGTGTTGAAGCATAACTGGAATCGACTGAAACAATAATAAATTAAATCTAACAATTTAATCAGAAATATTCAAAAGCATATTGCGTTCTCATGTACATCATCATCATAGATATGATTAAATTGAAAAAAAAAAAAGAGGACAACTAAGGCAGCATCAATGCAGTTGTATTCCATATAGATTTTAGATTTGCATCATTACAAAATTTGCTTTTCTCAAACTTTTAATTTTGTTGCTGTATGCACATAAGTTGGAAGTCTAAAGTGGCACCAAATTGCAGCCAAAAGGGCGGGACTTGAGAGAGAAATCTTGCCTTTGTTGTAGTATTTATATTAGTTATCCTTCACATTTTTCTTTATATATCCATATTTTAAGGGTTTTTTTATTTTTGGAAGTTTTGCATACATACCCTCAATTCTTATGTATTTACATATCTAAAACCTACTTCAATTTTTAAATGCATGCCACCTTACCTATGCATCAAAAGGTGTATTTAACTATTTAAAGTTAAATTGACGTAAAAAGGTATAGTTTAGGGGTTAGATATATAAATACATATGAATTAGGCGGCATGTATGTAAATACATTTTTTTCTTCTTTTTCTTATGTATTCATACGACCCATCTGACTAAGTTACCAAGTTACATCATCGGATGCAGATGCGGAAGCAGATGCAGATGAGGAATAAGACGGCGAATGAATTATCGAATTTTAGTGTTATTTGTTAGCAATTAGAGAGTATAGGCATTTATGTATGTATATCTGAACCCTTTAGGGTCGTTGCTCATTTACTTAGTCATATAATAGCAGTGGACTTTCTCTGAATCCTTCATGTTGTATTTATTACTTGTCTTTTTTATCTGAATTTGGTAAATTGTTTGCCTCCTGTATGTAATTTAGTTTTGATCATCTTTAATTTAATCTTGAATAACAGATTTTTGTTCCAATATTTTAGTGCTTGATTACCATAATCATATTTTAATCTTTGATGATATCTGTATTCGTATTTCTATTTGTATGTGGTATGTTTTTTTTTAAAAAGTTCTATGGTGCTCTTATAGAAAAGATATAAATCCACCGCCCTCGGCGTCCGGACAATGGACCGGTTGCTTCACGCCGTCGTGTGCACACGGCGGTCGATTCAGACTGTCGTTTAGATGTGTGGTCAATTTGCTCCCGCCCTATGATCTTGTCACCCATTGTTTCATTAATTATTTTCTAGGTCCTTGAGTTGGATCTATTTGGCTTCATCTTTTGGGAAAAATATTACATCAGTACTACGCACGTAGAGTAACGTGCGTACCCAATATAATCACGCCACGATACCCCGCGCGACGTAGAAAAAAAACGGCACAATAACACGTGGAATATTCCCCCCCGTGTTATTCATGTGTTATTGTGTGTTATTCATGTGTTATTGTATCCTGGGAATATTCCTGGTGTTATAATAACACAATAACACATGAATAACACTTGAATAACACATAATAACACGGGAGAGAATATTCTCCCGTGTTACTGTGCCGTTTTTTCTTTGTCGGGAATATTTCCCGTGTTATTCAAAGTGTTTTTGTGTTATTCATGTGTTATTGTATCCTGAGAATATTATTGGTGTTATAATAACACAATAACACATCAATAACACATGAATAACACGCAATAACACATGAATAACACAGGAGGGAATATTCCCCGTGTTACTGCGCCGTTTTTTTTCTACGTCGCGCGGGGTATCGTGGCGTGATTATATTGGGTACGCACGTTACTCTATGTGCGTAGTACTGATGTAATATTTCTTCCATCTTTTGAAAGTGATTGTAAATTTGTGATGGTGAAAGTAGTTTTTTTTTAGAAAGTTGTGATGAAAATTATAAATATATATTATTTTAAAAAATATTAGATTTCAGCTTCCTAACTGTATTTTAACTGTTCAGTTGAAAAAAAAAATAGATTTTTATAATAAAATTTTTGAAAAGCAATAAAAAATTAGTTTTCACATAACACCCTAAACATTTCTATTCATAAATCAAGTGTCCTCTTTTATCCACTTTCAATTCCTCACTCAAATATCAAAATTCATTACGAAAATCCCTACTCGTATTTTTCATTTCTATCAAATGATCAGTAGTTTGATCGCTGCATCCATAAATATATCGGTTTGGTAGTTCAAAATTATCAAATGTGTGCTAGATTTTGTAAACATAATGTTTTGGGTGCTATGTATATAATTACTTCTAATAAAAATTATGTTAGAATTTTTTTTTCTTAAGTTTTATTGCAATTAAGTTAGAAATTAATGGATGGCCTAAGGTCATCGTGTGTCGGCGATGGAGGCAATGGATCTTCTGCATCCACGTCTAGAGTCTCCCCGCTCTGTGGTAGATCATACTTATGGACCGATAATCTCATATAGCTATAGAGTCCCTCCATGTCATCTATCTCCTTTTATTTTGGTCTCTCACTATTAGAGCTCAAATAAGGCGATAAAATCCTCTCCGTATCTGTAATATAATCGTGCTACAAAAAAATATTTCACGCTTTATAATAAATATTATAAAATTGAACTAAAATAATTTTGTACATATCAGGGCTCGTTGTACTGTAGACCTTGGGTAATATGTGTCAGGAGGATCCATTAAAGCTTTGAGTGAGTGCAATGTAGCCCATGACTGGTATCAGTTCATGCAGACAACAACTGCTCAATAATGATTTAGGCCTCTAGAATGTCATGCCTCATGCTTCTCTGTCATCCCAGATCTCGACATATCATTGGTGGCAAGCAGCCAATATGTGTTGCTCTCCCCCGTCCATCAACTCTAAAAAGTCAGATTTCATGGATTGAATCTAAGTACTTGGGAACCGATTAAACTGATGAATAACTTTATCTGAAAGATAACACTCTACTACCAAGAAATTCGAACACCTTATTCTGAGGTGCATATGTCGGCAATAGGATGAAGGATCTCATTGTCGTATGTTTGCCATGTAACATACATTGTGTAGAAAAAATAAAATTAGTAGTAGAAATATTAGTTTATAAGTATAATGACAATGTGTAATAAAAGAAAATTAGAATACCTGAGAAAGCATAAGTCCGTCAAAATCATCACGATACACTTGTACGTGACTAGGTAACTATTCTCATACATAAGGCTCATTTTAACTACAAAAATTTAAAGATTAGTCTAGTTTATTGAATACAAATTAAAGTATTATTAAAGTGCTACATAAAATTTTTATATAAAACCCACACTCCTCTCATCTATCCCTGTTGGGTATGGAACGTGTAGTGTGGGTCTGCCAATATGGAATCTTTCCCAGCATCAAACCTAAAGGAGATCCTGATACCTTACCCATGTGCACCCGAGCAGACTTAATAGTTTGTCTCATCTCTCTATACAAAATTGCCGATATTGTTGATCTACTAGAAAATTGGAGAAAAACTGATATATCCTCCATGATTGGTAACTTTTGTAAGTGTATCTCTCACCCATAGATACCAGGAATCAGGAAACACCCACAAATGAATAATATGTATGCCCGAATATGTATGCAAAAAGTAATATCTTCTAAATCGTCATAATAAAATATACTAAATGTCCACCCCAGCTATCGTAGGGGTACGAAAGTCTATGCTCTAGCCTACCCCATCTTGAATCTAGCACAACACCTAGAACTGACTGGTGGTAGACTATGTCTAGATCAAAGTGAGTGTCGAGTAAATCATCGTTGTAATCTGGCCATGAAGACCATCTCCTGTCCTCGTCAATAACTCTCGGGCCTATCAGTGAAGGCCATCTACTTTGATGCTTAGAATCATAAAGAATTCTTGTAAAGTAATTGTCATCTCCATAACAGGCAAGTGAAACATATTAGTCTTCGAAGACTAACATTCTTCAAGTGTCTTAAGTTGATGGTGATCTAATCTAATATACTGAAGTTTTTGATGCAGTCCAAACCAATCTTTGTCAAATTTTCAATAAAGCATGGATATGAAATTTACCCCTCTCGTCATAAGTAACTGCGAGCTTACCTTAAGAACAGTGTCATATATAGTGAATTAAATATTAGGCAAATAATGATATTAAGTGATTTAAATATTAGGATTAATCAAATACCTAATTAGGATGTATTGTTTTGTGTATCCCACATAGTGGAGCAACGTCAGGGTGCACCTTGCAAGATGTTGGCCTAATCTCAGGTTCCTTGCTAGGTCGTATCATATGCCATCGAGACTGCAACTCCCCACCTTCATGTCCCCTTCCATATCTCTCCTATGTCATGGTATCTACACGTAAAAGACGATATGATTGTTAATTAAAATTTATTATTAAGGTAATTGTATTATTCAACTCATAATGCCATATATTTTTTATGTTTGATGGGCAAGTAAATTTATTGTGCGTGCCCTACCGTACAACACAAGCTACAAATCCTGAGTCTCAAAGAGGTATGTTACAAATCCTGAGTCTCAAAGAGGTATGTTCGTTCAAGGTGGTCTTCTAGTCTTTTGTCTAAAATTTGGGGGTGTTAACTCAATAATTCTAACAACTGGATCAAAATCAGGCAACGATGCTCGTTCAATTATAACATGAAGCTCATATGATGCATATCCTTGAAAGACTAAACAGTATAATAATGAGAGACATATGATAGATGATTCACATATTTATGACCTAAAGTAGCTATAACATGTAAGCATGGCATATGATAAGCTCTGGTCATCTGCAACTATAATTACGGCCTCCATCAACATGTAAGTTAACTCTTTATGAGTGAAATCTGAAATTGTAGACCTTGTACTCATGAAAGTTAAGACAATTTTGTTCAGGAAATCTTCTAACCTCAGCTTCATATTGTTGAATAGTAATGCTTACTCTAATGGCAATAAACAACTCGTTTGCCATTTCAAGATCTTGTGTTGTGTTATATCTTTTGAGAAATAAAGCTATGATATTATAGTATATAGAGCAAATCAATGCTTGAATAGAAAGTCTTCTCACTCGATGAAGGACACCATTGAAGCATTCTGATGTGTTAGCTGTCATCACTCCATACCTTTTTTCCACCATTGTGTGATATTTTCTACTTTGTATTATCTTTAGAAACCAATCAATCACGTGCCTCTTGTTTTACATTACAAATATTTGTCATATGTTGGTTGTATAGTGTAATATCATATGTGTTTTTTTCGCAATACATCTTTTGACATATCTTCTCTGTTTCAATTATACCCATCTTTTTAGTTGTTTTCTTAAGGTTTTCTCTGAGTTTTCTCGAACAAAATCTATGAGCCACCCATGAAAAAATCTCTTTGCATACACGAATAATTGCAGAATGTCGATCTGACATTATGTAAAGGTCTGGGAGTGACCCAAACACATGTAGAAGCTCAAATACATTCTTTAAAATTCATATCCAAGATTCACTGTATTATGATTCAACAATCATGAATGCCCAGAGAAAAAGATCATTATTTGCATCGATATCAAAAACTCTAAGTAAAGTTCCTTAATATTTACTTAGCAAGCATGTGACGTTGATAATCAAGACAAGCATGCAACAACTCCAACCCTCTATAGGTGGCCCAAAAACCCAAAAAAGACATTCAAAGTGTGATGTACTATCAGACTGAATCTTGTAAATTGACCCTAACATTGGATTGTACATAAGTGCCATCAACTTATCAAATGAGTAGTATAATTCCTCCCAACTACCAAATATAGAATTGATGGTCTTTCATCATGCATCTCAAGCCTTCATATAAGATATTCAAATGTTAAATTTAAATTTTATTTGAGATATAATCTCTTGGGGCTTCAAGTCAAATTGAAGTCTAACAATAAGAGGAATGTAATGACAAATGAATTTGGAAGTGCACTGTCGCTGTCCACCGGCTAGATTCATATGTGCACATGTGTGTTGGCCATTAATAGTTGATATCTTCCACACTCCCAAAAGTTTCTTACTCCTTGTTGCATGCAAACACCAATACCACGGTCTAGTTGGATGATCATGGCGAAGACACACAATACTTAACTGAGATTTATTAGAATTTATAATTCGATGCTCAATGTGTTTGACTATACACCAGCTGTTGATTTTACATTGTCTGTCTGTATTGTTTGTGAAACTATTATCCTCATACAACACATTTGGATTGTCCCTTATATGTTATATTTTTATGACATGTTAGAGCATCATAAGTGATATCGTCATCTCACTCATCGGATGTACAACATGCTCAAATATAGTTATTGTTCAAAATCATAACATCTAACATGGTGAAATTATTTATAGAATGCATCCTGATCAAGTTGTGACCCATAATTTCAATTATTGCATCAATCTCCACTGGTACATCTACTCTAATGTCAGAATCATTATCTAAGTCACTGCTTGTAAAACTATCTATTGTATAATATATTTCCCTTTATTGACCAATGTGAGTATAACCTCCTGCTCTATCATCAATATGTACAATTGATCAATGACTCGGTTCAACACTTGAGTGTTTAGTAGGACTGAGAAGTTTAACAATTTTATTTTATGAATAGTTAAAACATGCAAAATAGTACATATATTTTATGAGTGGAATGAATACAGAATACACATATGCTTGATAATTCATCAAATCTAGCGTCGAGAAGTCAATGCAGCCATGATGCGCATTTTGAGAAGAAGGACTAGTTGCAGTTGCAAGTGTCAATTGGATGTCGCTCTGTGTAACACCATCATAGCTTTTTATTTTTCTGTAATGCATCAAATTTTGTTGCACGGTCGCATGTAATATATATTCTGTCATATCATTGTCCTCAATTGAGAGTGCAATAAATCATAAACATATAGGGAAGCAAATATCATGGATTCCTTGTGTGTTTGATGATCACCCTTTAGAGCGCGAATCACTCTACGACATAGTTGCACAAAGGTTGACTACCTCGGAGCATGAACGGGTCGTAAATTACCTCCGACGTAACTCAGCTTGAAGTCATCAGATATACTTAGTTCGTCATCATAAATCATCGATGCATAAATAATTTTATTTCAAATCATTAGTAATTTCATTTCACATCATCATTGTATAAAACATCAATTGAGGATTAAATAGATATTTAACTTTTTAACTACGACTTAATATTTTTTCATTCATCATATTTAATTAATAATTTTTTATAATCTTACTTAATTAATATAATTTATTAACATATTTATTTAAATATTTTAAAATTCATTAAAAAATATATATATAAATCGGTTTTTTTCTTGCCTGCCTCATACACGCCTATGTGGCAGTAAATAAAGCCAAATAGCCCCTTCAAAAGAAGAAATTGTTTCCTTTAAAATTTTAAATCTTTACGTAAAAATAAATTTTAATTAGATAATCTAGAAAATTTATCCATCTATATATATATATATATATATA
>NW_018164869.1:549474-563123 GCF_001263595.1 Phalaenopsis equestris | reverse complement strand
CAAGTTCAATATATATATGAAAGTTTTGGTGCATATGTAAATATAAAAGAAGTATGTGGCAAGTATGTAAATGACCCCTTAAGATGATCGAATCATCTTTCGTTCATTCTAAGTTCAAATTTCCAACTGACCTTCATAAACTTTATTTCTTTTTTTCTTTAATTTAAAATTTTGGAATATAAAATTCTTTTTTTTAAAATTTTTATTTCTAGTAAATTAAGAAAGAAAAACTTAAATAACTTTTTTTATTTTCTATATTATTTTAATTTTTGTTTAATAGTGTTAATATTTTGATTTTAAAATAAATTACTTTATTATCTCTAGCTTATTTTCAAGATCATAAAATTTTCCTTTAATTTTAGTTACCCTACTCTATATAATTAAAAAAAGAAAATCTTGAGTTGATGTAAATGCCTTAAAATGATGTAAATCTTTCATGTAAATAATATTGAAAATAATTATGCAGGAATATTTAGAGAAAAAAATATATTAAATTCATCTCAAAGATATTTCAAGTTTTTCAAATTCATCTTAACTGAATTTTTAGTCCAAAGCAAAACTACAATTTAATAAAATTAAGAATTTTAAGAAAATACTAAATTTGAACACAAAATTATAACAAAAAATAAAATACAGAGAAAAGCTACTTAAAAATTACAAAAATAAATTAAAAAAAACCACCTCTATGAAGAAAATTTTATGCGTCATTAGAGTGCCCAATGATTTTGATTTTTCTGTTGGTCCTCTCATCCCTACTTAGGTTCTGTTTGGGGCAGCTGCAGCTTATTGAATAATCTGCTGATAAACTGATTAAAAATAATTTTTTGATAAGGTAGGTGCAATGGCTATTACAAATTTTTATTTTTTTGGACAAGTCAGACCATTGTCAGAATACTGCCACCGCACTTATCTAGGTTGGGGGCTCATTTTTCAGTATTGTTCTGGACTAAAAACTTGATGATAAGTCCTGAACTCCATATTTTTCAACCATCTTCTGCTGTCATTGATGGGCTTTACAGAGTAATGAAATACCCTGCAATGTAAAAACACATTGCAAATTAACAAAATATATTGTTGAGTAATGACACACATCATATTAACAAAAGTGCTATATTAAGTGACGAAGTACTCTAAGAAGTGACAAATTATACTGCATATGCAGTAACATAGTGTTCTACAGTACTGTTCTGGACTAAAAACTTGATGCTAAGTCCCGACCTCCATATTTTTCAACCATCGCCATTGATGGACTTTACAGAGTAATGAAATACCCTGCAATGTAACAAAACACATTGCAAATTAACAAAATATCTTGTGGAGTAACAACACACATCATAGTAAAAAAAATGCTATGTTAAGCGACAAAGTACTCTAAGAAGTGACAAATTCTACTGCATATGGAGTAACATAGTGTTCTAAATATTGTACAATAAAGGACAATGAAGTACCCTAAACACATTGTATCAAAAACCATATGATAACTTCTAATAACAATTGCTTTCGATCATTGTGCAACGATCATTCCTGCATATAAACATTATACTTGGTGAGACCTTGTAGCACTTTCTTGGTTGTACAATAAAGGTTTATCTTTATACTTACTGATGTCTCATCCTATTTTTTCTATTATATGTGTGTTTAATTTTGTACAACGTTGAGACACTAAATTATTACTTTACTGCTGTGAATTTTCTGGCACACAATAATAACATTTATTGTATTGGATACATAGAAAATTCAAATAACATAACATTAAGGCATATATCTTTATTGTATAGCGTGTGTTGTATGAGCTAGTACCTTGCTTTGTAATCTTCATGGGATGCATCAATGAGGTGTTAGGCGAAGTGTCATATACACTATATACTCTTCACAAGCTTTTGTATATGAGATTAAAAAGATCATTTTTTTTAGTTCAAAAATACCAACTCTATAAAGATGAAATTAGGTACATCGTTAACAAATATTTGGATTATCTGCCACCAGACTTTGATATTTGAGGGCATTGAATAAAATAGTAAATGTAAGCGAATATTTTATTTTGTTTCTAAATTAGTATGCATAGAGTTCGATACTGGAAATTGTGGAATTGGGATGCAAGTTAGTGAGCTATTGGACCGGAGTCATAAATCAAAGCGACTTGCCTTCATAATCTTCAATCATGGTGCTATTGAAGATGGATGATGGCTCAAGAATATGTGTTGACTACTAGGAACTAAACAAATTATTGTGAAGAGTGGATATCCGATATCAATTGTGAACAACTTAGCAAATTGAAGCATGGTTTAGTATTCACTAAACTAGATTTGAAGATGGGATAACACCAAGTCTGAATTTAAAGCAAAGATAGATAAAAAAACTGATAATAAACAAATAAGCAATTTATATGTACAAGCCTGAATTCAAATAGAGTTTAGTTAAGTAGATGCTTCTTCAAGTTCATGATAATTTATAAAAAAACTTGTTTAAGCTCAACTCAAACTTCATTTGAACTTATAGGAATGTGTTCAAGCTGTAGCTCATTTATTACTATTTGGGTTGAGCAAAAGTCAAACTAGTTTCATATAAAGATTGTAAAGCTTAATAAGAAGTAATTCATTTAACATAATAAATGAGCTATAATGAGCTTTATATGTATAGTTTGTTTGAAAAAAAAACCATGTTAAACAAAGCTTGTTAAATCTAAGAAACAAATAATTAGATGATTCTATTCATGAACGATCCTTAATCGAGCAATAATTGAGCCTTATTTAATTCACAAATTTTAAACATTATTATTCACAAAGCAGTAGCTTTCGCTCTGCCTACAGATGTGAAGCTTCACTTCCCAAAAACGAACCACACAACAAGCTGTGCAAGCTTATTCATTTAGCTATCACATAGTTCCAAAAGTATTTAAGCTTATTTGATTAGTTAGCTAAATGATCATGAACAAATTCTAATTGAGTGAAGCTGCAAGTAACTTATCAAAAGGTCATTTCATTAGCATCCCTACATCCAAAAGCCTGAACTTTCCTATTTTCTATTTTTTTTGCATGCATTTTAATATATAGTCATAAAGTATGAGCAACTTCAAAATATATGAAAAACATCAAACATGTTATAAGAATATGTAAAATTAGCATGCATTACAAATAGTAGAGCTTATAGATAAATTAATATTATTGTTTGACAATTATACTTCACAAAATCATTTATATGTAGTAACCACAAAAATAGTTTGAATCTGATTTAATATACTTTCTAAAATACATTAAATAGTATAAAATATAAAATACAAAAAGAAAAATTAATATTTTTATAATAATAATATTGACATAGTTGGTGATGTATGTGATTAACAATAGCATGGTGATCTATGACTAGGTAGTATCTATGACATAAGGTGGCATGTGTGTTCTAAAATAAGATATTATCTAATAGTGACATGTGTGATCTAAGGCCACATAGTATCTGTGGCAAAAAAAGTGGCATGTGTAATATAAGATCATGTAGCATCTAATAGTGACATGTGTGACTTAAAACGAAGTAGTATATGTGACAAATAGGCAGAGATAATTATTTAAGCAACAATTGGTGATTGGTTGAACTTATTATTTTTTTTTCCATCATTACTCTACATAACATTACAGAAAACCAAGGTGTCATAACCATACACTTCGAAGCCATCAAAGCAATGCCAAAACAAAAATCAAAGCCAACCCCTTCCAACAGACATTGCGAATCTGCAATAATACACATAATAAAAAACCGACAGAGATAACCAAACCACAGTCACACCCACAATCAACAAGCAAGAGAGATAACAAAATCACTTAAATAAGAAGTGTGTGATGTGCAGGTAAATTCCTCTCTAAACAAAGCTTTATATTTCAAATATCAAGAGTGTGATGCACTTGTATTTGAGAAGAATGATTGAGGAATTGCTCAAATATTTGATAAACTTGAGACTACTAAAGAACAAACTAGAGTTCACCATGAAACAAGTCTAATATACAAGTTGAAGCTTATATATCAGTTCTCTCTTAATTGGGTTATTTTATATAAACTATAAAAGAAAAAAGAAAGAGTACGACGCACATAGCACACAATCTTTATACATTTATATACCTAATACCCAAAATTTGACAATTATACTTATAACACTATCATTATCCAATGCATGACGATATATTTCACCTTTTCAAAATAATGATTGTTGTATTTTTGATGTGGTATCAAAGATTTGAGTGATGTGCATGTAAGTATGAATGTTTGGTTGTTTGATATGTAATTGCATAAGAATTGAGTGGTAAGTATGTAAATGCCCCCAAAAAAAGTCACCACATGCACATCACATATGGAGGAAAACCACCAACAAAGAATCTCCATCGACACCACCACCACATAACAGTGAAGCCCCATCGACACCACCTCCACATAACAGGGAAGCATCATCGACACCACCTTAAGCATCACACCACCTTAAGCACCACAACACCAACATAATAATAAGTTCGTTGCATGCACATCACACAAGCAAATACATAAGAATTGAATGGTACGTAGGGTTATAAATGAATCAATGCATTCGATGAATAACTTGAACTTGACTCGATTAAAACTCGATCATGTTCATTCAAATTAGTAAGCAAACAAGCTTGGATAATTTTTAAAACCCCGGAACTAAACTAAACTAAATAGGAACATAGACAAAATTGTTTGTTTATGTTCGCATACAAACTCGTTTGGTGTTCGATAATTAACTTGTCATATGCTCGACATTATGCCTAATGATAGCTTGTATCACATATGATATATTATTTAAATAAAATATAATTAACTATAATTTATTTATTTATAAATTTAATAGTAATTATTATATCAATAATATTTTTAGATTATATATATATATATATATATAATTTAATTGAATAAGTTTTTTTATTAAATATATAAATATATATGAATTTGATGATATGTATGCAAATCCCTTAAAATTAAATTGAGCTTAAATTAAAAAATAATAATTTTTAGTATATATATATATATATATATATATTATTATTATTAAAGTTAGGTGTTAGATGTGAAAATACATAAGAATTATATGGCAAGTATGAAATGTCTCTTAAAATTAGCTTCAAACCTCTTAAATCTCACTTTTCTTCTGACCTCTCACCGTTTTGCCTCTCGTTTCGCTCAAAACATACGAAACCCCGAGTTGCTAGGACATGAAAGCATTGAAGGCAACAACGAGATCACGGCGTGCAAAGATCTTTGAAACTTTTGTCTCTCATTTATCCCCCCTTTCCACTCTGCTCATAAGTCCCACCCGATTAAAAAGTGGTGTTGAAAAAATATATGATTAACAATAATAATAGTTCAAAAACTCAATATAAAAGATATTTACAAAATTGTCCAAAAAAATTAGGAAATAGATAAGTGTGCATCGCTATGAGAAAACCAACACCTACATCTAAATGTAGGAGTTAGGTGCAAACTTGAAAGTATGATCATGCTAAAATACGAGAGATTACATCCTATATTATCATAGTTCATAAGTTATCTTTTATTTTTACAAAATTTATAATTGATAAATTAGTAAGTGCAATGGGATTTGTAAAATTATTTTTTTGAATTTTTTATATGAAAATCAAAATACACATTTGAAATTATAGCTCTTTTAATTACTCATTTACTCATCATAAACAAAACAAGTAGAAATTAAGTTAGAACATCAAAAAATTTAAACAAGTGAAGCTGAGAAGCTTAACAGGATTAAAAAAACACCAATAAAGAAGCTCCATCAACAAATCAAGTTTACACGGAGGAAAAATTTAAACAAGTCAAACTGAGAAGCTCAACAGGGTTAAAAAAACACCAATAGAGAAGCTCCATCAACAAGTCAAGTTAACAGGAGGAAAAACACGAACAGGGAAGCCCCATCGACACCAAACCACCAACATACAGGAAAATTGAGAAGCTCAACTAAGTTAAAAAAAAAAGAAGGTAAAGCAAAAAGCAAGATACCACCACTCCATAGGGCAAACAACATGCCACCTCAAGCACCAAAATACCAAACAACCTCATAACAGGAAGTGGCACCACCATTACAACCTCAAACACCAAGCACCAAACCATCAAGATAAGCCTTATCGACACCAACATTTACAACCTCAAACAGAGAGCACCGAGAAATGCAGTAGGGGAAAGGCGACAACAATGAAGAACATCAAACCACAATCACAGAGGATAACTGAGAATGAATGTAAGGTAAAAAATACATAAAGGGAGAGGCGACAACAACGAAGACGAACAAAGTGGAGAAGAGTCGAAGAAACAAAAATATGTACTAAAGCCACAACGAAAATCGAACGAAGACGAGATGAGGGGAATTTTCAAGAACATAGGATGTACTTTAACAAATTTGAATGAGGTAGATCAACAATTTATTGCCCTAATCGCAATTCATACGATGAAACAAAGGCAACCCAATTATTCCATATGGAGTACTTACGTAGTTTTGCATGCAAACTCCACTAATATGCTGCCACGTGAAGATTATTGTGGGGTTATTATGTGAAATCGTAGAGAATATTGGGGGTTATTGTGGGGGTTAATGCAGGGGTGGGACCGCGAAGGTTATTGAGTGGTTATTTGAATGGAACCACAGAGATTATCAGAGAGTTATTTGGAGGTTAATGAGGGTTTATTGCAGCATTATATTGAAGTAAATGCCACAGTAACCCACCACTAACCCCCAATAACCCTCTCAAATGATCTCGGTGATACCACTCCGGTAACTTCCATGATTTCACTAATTTTTTTTTATGTGGGCCTGATATAACACACATGACAGGATATTAGTGGAGTTCGCAAGCAGGGCAAAAACCGGCTCCCAAACGGCCCAGCGATTGTGAAAAAAAAAAAAAAAAAGTTGCACCGTTGGATTATAAATCGGCAGAAATGTTTGGCGCGCCGCTGACGAGAGCGCTGGTCGAATAATGCCTGCAGGGACGAAACAAATCACAGTTTCAATCCAAGCTCGATCGGTGCAGATAGAACCCTAGTTTCTTCATGGGTTCTAAGCGCTCGTCCTCCAAACACACTTCCAAAGAGCGTTCTTCCCCTCCTCCCGCCGATCCATCCGTCGATGGGGACCACCAAAACCCTAGCCATGGAACCCCCTCTAAATCCCGCAAGAAGCCGAAGCTCTCGGCCCCCACTTCCAACGATTCTAGTTTCCTCTCCCCCACTCCTTCCACAGAAGGAGAAGCCCACTCTCAGGATAACCATCGGAAAGGCAAGGCTGCCGAGGTGTCTAACGAGAAACAGGACGGGGCTGCTTCTCGTTCCAGCTTGCTGCGTTGGGGTGAAGCCGAAACATTGAAACTCCTCAAATCCTTGATCGCCTTGCGGGCGAAGAGTGGATACAAAGTTACGTCAACAAATGTTTCGGTCCTTTTAAAAGAGATCAAGAATTGGGCTCCCAGCCAGCTTTCTGAGAAAAATCTCAGTAGTAAGCTCCGCCATCTCCGCTTCAAGTTCCATAAGAGTCCTAAGCCTGGACCAGAGAGCTCTGATTTCGATAGGAGCTTCTATGAACTTGCGTTGAAGGTGTGGGGACAAGAAAGTTTGAAGGACAAAGGCAATGATGCTGGCGCTGCGAAGGAGCACGGCGGGGTGGAAAAGAAGGCTAATGCGACTGGCAAGAGAACGAAGGTTTCTAAGAAAACAAAGGGGGAGAAGAAAAATGTGGTTGATGAGAAGGAAGATGATGATGCGGTGGAAGAGGAGGAGAGGGATAGTGAACGCGATGATGGTGCTCCGGAGAAGGCAGAGAAGAACATGGTAATGGAGGATGGTGAAGAGCACGAGAAGGATGAGTTGCTTGTTGACGGAGATAATGGTTTGTTTGAGGCGAAAGGAGCTGAGCATTCATACAAATATCTTAGGCTTGCTTTAGAAGAATACTGGACAGAATCAAAATTGAACATGGATACCCTTTATGCGGCTCTACCTAAGGTGAATCCCGTCCAGGCTAAACGTCTGGATGAAAATTTTCGTGAGATTTTTGTTAAGATGCTAAAGCTCAAGATGGAGAAGAATCAAGTTTCCAATGAAATAATTCGTGCTTCTTTAGGCTGCTGAGTTTGGAGAAGTAAATGGAACCTAAGGGTAAGATATTATAGAATATCCAGTTTTATAGGTTGTTTGGTATGCTTGATGTAATATTTCGTTTGTTGTCTTCCTTAGTTTCATTTTCTTTACATGTCTATGTTCTTGTAAGATGGTAGAGCGGGCATTACTCAGTTTATGTTGCTTGCTTTTTTTATTTGCGTAAATCTTAGTTTAATTGTTTTTTCTAGAACTACTTCTGTAGTGTTGTAGCTTTGTTTATGATTGTATCTTTTCAGCTGCATGCATGTGTTCAGGCTCTCATTCCTTTCTGGAGGATTGGTATTTTTGTGAAATTTCAGATACATTATACTCAGACGTCACATGTATTTTGAAGATAATTTATGTTTTTACTGCATATGCACTTTTAAAGAAATTGGTCTGCTTGATGTTTACTTGCTTTTTTTATTTTAAAACTGATTTTTTTAGAACCTAATGTATGAGGCATATTTGCTGTTCATTTGTTTCTTCATATGTTTTGTGGTGCTTATACGGCTGTTGAACGAGTTAGCCTGGTGCCTACAAAGATTTCGACTGTGCATTGGTGATCTACATATGTTAATGATGTTGTCATTTTTAGCCTTTTTTTAACCTATTTTAAATTTCCTTTATAAAAAGTCACAAATCTAGAATTTTTACTATTTTGATCAGGCTTATTCCATTAAAAACCACTTGTTTAAGGATATTTTAGTCTACACGGGTGAAGGAAATTATTTCACGAGAAAGAAAGATTCTGCTGTTCTGCTTAAATTTTTTATGTTGTAGTGGGCACATTTCATCTGTGAATGCAACTATTTAATGAAGTATTTTTTTTTTCTTACCCGGAAAACCCTCTCTATATGTGGTTGGTGAATTTGATATGAAAATGAGACTTTGTGCTAGTCACCTGCATCCATAATCTCAGCATTGAATTGTAAGGTTTACATTTTCAATTTTTATTGGAGTGCAAGAAATATCCTGATAATCAAAATGCTGAAAATCCGTTGTCTTTCTAAACACATGGATGCATAAGTTTTCAATTTATTGGGTCGTTTTTCTTGCTAAGCATATTCATGCGTGATTATAGCACTAATATTATGGTGGCGTTATTTATAAAGTTTTTAATTTTGTAGATGATTATGTGAAAACAAGAAAACATGTTTGCATATGTGCACAAGTAATATCTAAAGTTTGTGTCTTTAGATTGAAAGTACCTTCTTTTTGCATGTACATAGGCTTTTAGTTTATTAAATTGTCCTTTAAAAATGTTGTCATTGACCAGCTTCCTACATCTAACATTTGTGAGATCTTCTTGCATTACACGTGCCTTTATTTAAATGTCAATATATGTTCAACCACAATATACACCATGTGTACATGTTAAATAATATCAGATGACATCTTATTTTTTAATTCAAATTTAAGATGTTGGCAAGATTAGGTTAGGTTGAGTTTTTTGGCAAGATTAGGTTAGCTTGAGTTTGTTGGCAGAGGTAGGCTTTTCTATGAGTTGTAATATTCTAATACACTTGATGAAGATCTAGGGTTATTGAATTTTTTGTGTTCATTTACTTGGATAAATTAACAAGCTTTAACATGCATTATGAAGTTAGCATGAGTTTCAAAATTTGAGATATAAATGAATGAGAATGGTTATTGAATTTGTTTTTTATTTATGCTAGTGAGCATGCTCTTATCAATTTCAGCAATTAGTTCAAGAAAAAAATTTGTTTAGTGCTTGTTGGACTTGAATCAATCTCAAAATCGAAGCCCCAAATTACTTGAGGTGTGGATTAGAATACAAAAAGAAACTGAGCAAGCTAAGGAGAATGACAACAAAAGTATAGTATGTTGCATTAAATGTAAGAAATGGAGGCGGTTGTTGATTGAAAGTATTTATATGGATGTCAAGTAAAGCATAGATCTTAACAAACACAAGGGGAGGATCTTACACACACTCTGTGTGTGTGTGTGTGTGTGTGTGTGTGTGTAGATATATAGATATATAGTTCTGTCTTCTCTCAGTTGCTTAGATTTCACATCTAGGATAGCTAGTGAGTTGGGTTTCGGTGTAGAACCCGCATTCCATGGTTCAGTGCCTCTTATTTGTAGAGATTTGCACAATTTGTTATGGGATGAGCTTTTCGTCATATTATTTTTTACAATTTTGGAGCTTCCTCTATAATTTGCACACTCTTGTGCATCTCCTTTATTCTTAAAAATGGGGACCAAAATACTCTTCCTCCACTCCTCAGACATCTTTTTAGTTTTTAAAATAATATTAAATCAGGTCCTACAGACTTTCCACCCTTGGTTTTCTTTAAAGCCTCCTCAACTTCTTTTTTGCTAATGCGACGGTAAAAATGAAACGTTTTATTATTATTGACGATATTAAAATCACTAAGGTCGATCGTATTTTCAGAAACTTCATTAAAAAGTTTATCAAAGTAACTCACCCACCTATGTTGAATATCTTTTTCTAAGAAAAGTACTTTTTGATTTTCATCTTTAATACACTTTACTTGAGTTAAATCTTTACTTTTCTTTTCTCTTTGTTTGGCTAGTTTATACATATATTTTTCACCCTCCTTAGTATCTAATCTATTAGACAGATCATTAAAAGCATAATTTTTAGCGTCACAGATTATTCTTTTAGACTCCTTGCGGGCCGTTTCATATTTTCTCCAGTTCTCTAAGCTTTTACATTTAAATCAATTTTTATAACATAACTTCTTATATTTTATCTTTTCTTGCACATTATTATTCCACCACCAACTATTTTTATTTGTAAATATTTTTTCTTTTGATTCTCCAAGAACATCTTTTGCTACTTGTTTAATAGTGTTTGTTACTTTATCCCCCATCACATTATAAATAGAAATTGGAGAAGCAACTGTAGTAGGCTTAACATAAATAGAAAGGGGCACCATCATCATTGTGTTAAGATTAAAAGATATTTGAGCATGCATTACTTCAAAGGATAATCAAGGAAGTTGAAGGCTACCAAGCATGGGTCTTTTAAAAATATGAAGAAGAGTGGAGGCAATGTTTAACCTTTAAAATTATTATCAATTCATGGAAATTCATGGAGATATAATCTGTTTGACATGGAGAATTCAATGTCCTTGGAACCTTCCATGTTTGATGATGAGTTGCATGAAATCTAGCCTATTATTGATGATCTAACCCTGAAACATGAAGTATTTTTGAAACTAAAAATTCTTTTAGGATAGAAGATAAGCACCATGAATGACCAAATTAATATTCTGTACTTGCAAGAAAGGCCAATGTTACCGGGGATGACCAATTAATAAAAGAGGAAGCTATGTAGACAATGTTTCCTTATTTGGAGGTTGGAACTTTATTTTCATAAAATAAAAATTCTTATAAACGGTTGACCCATTATTCAAGATAAATTATGAATGGGATAGTCAATCTGACAATTATTGAGAAGAAGTTTTCTCAAAGTTTGAGCATCAAATTGTGAATGTGTCAGAAAATTAAGTATAATATTTTTAATCTGTTTGGTTTTTTTATTGGCAGTTGCTAACAATGTTGATTCTCCAGTCACGCTATTGAAATCGAAATAGCCATCATGTCAACCAGAGGCTTGTTCATTAAGATTTAGAAGCCAAGTAGGTTTGGAATTTGATTTGCAAAAAAATTTTAGAATTAGTAGGAATTGTTTTAGTATAAGGGTTGTCCAAAGCCATACTTTAAGAGGATGACACGAGTTCATACTATAAGCATTTGCTCATGTTTCTTGCAGTGAGAAAACCCTTTTTTCTTATTAATGACTCTTCCGGGCCACACTTATAAGAAACATGGTTAGTAATGTTCTCATGATGGGTACAATTTCTGTATTATCCATGGTTGGGCAGAGATGATAGGAGACGAATTGCTTTGTATTACAAGCAACAGGCTATTTATAGGCAAAAAATTAAGAAATTAATTTAAATTTAACTTTTTCTTCTTATAAACTTACTCCCTCAATTATACAACATCTTTATCGTTAAGTTCATTATTTAGGATCAATATTTTCACTCCTAAATTCATTTAAATGAACAAAATTCAAATTTAAATTCAAAATACAAAAATCCTAAACATTTCAAAAGTTAAAAGTCCTTATTCTGTTATCTTTATGTATCCAATTATCTATTTTTTCTCTGCATTTGATTAATGGTCATTTATTTCCTCTTGACTTTTGATGCCTTGATATTTTTATCAAATGTTTTGATTTGAAAAATTCTTTGAATGAGATTCTCCAAGATAAGGATTGCCCATTTAGCTCGCTTGCAAAAGAGAGTTTTTTTTTTCTATTTTTTTGTTCTTGTAGTCTTAGTTTTGGAGTTTGTTGTGATGGTTTATATACTTGGATAAATTGTGAATCAATAATTTGGGTGACTATTTTTGTTCTCTTCATCAAGAACTAAACTCTTTACCCTCTCTAATAATCCTTAGGTCTGCTGGTTTTCCTCATCTCTTATGAAGACGGAGTGATAGATTAAGTTACTCTACTTATTTCCTTATTCGTCAAGTGAAATTTTTTACTATCAAATGTTGGTTGTGACGCAATATTTGGTGTTTCTAACTTAGCAACAAGAGCTTTAAATAAAATTATCATTGTGGTGATTTGTTCTTTCTTTGTTGCCATTTGATTAGTCATTTACTTTGCCATCTCATCTTTATGCTGTCATGACCTTAGTTGTCTGCAAGCTATTCTTATAGTCATAATCCCTATGCTACATAGAATCACCAATTGTATTGTGACCCATCCTTATTTAACAATAGAATTTGTTTCCTATGGGTTGGAGCTAGTGCTCAGATATGACATTGCTATCTAAAATTAAATG
Organism: Phalaenopsis equestris; assembly: GCF_001263595.1. Lineage (NCBI taxonomy): Eukaryota > Viridiplantae > Streptophyta > Magnoliopsida > Asparagales > Orchidaceae > Phalaenopsis > Phalaenopsis equestris. The sequence goes on along the minus strand of NW_018164869.1, from coordinate 550,131 downwards.
TGCGAAAGACTTTTGGAACCAATAAAAATTTTTCTAGTAACAATGATTCGTCACAATTTTTTTAACAAAATGAAGAGAATTAACAATAAGAAAATTATGAGTTTTTTTATTGTAGGAAAGTTTTATTATTTGATTTTTACTTTCCACTCATAGTTTGTTACCTTAAACGTGGTTGTTTTATTTCCCACATTGTTGCTACAGCTCCCATGATTTACTACAGTATCTGCAATTGCTATGGTATTGACACTATTGAATTAGATCCCAACAAATAGTAATTGAGATGAAATCCTTTAAAAAAGTTGGAATTGCTTTCTATTATAAGAAAGAGCTAATTTATAAGACAAAAAAAGGATTGATCTATTTTTCTTGTAAATTAATCCCACTAAATAAGAAATAACCCGATCCCTAACTCTATTATTTAGGAACGACCATATTCTTCTTAGGCTATTATTCAAAGAAGAAAGTAATTTAAAATGCAAATTATTTAAAATTAGTTTCAAAATTCATTTCTTGTTCCACTATTTTATCGCTATCCAATGGTTAGATTTCTTGCCTCCTGGTCTTGATCATCAATCAGTTAATTGATGATTCATTTTTACTTGTGGACTCTTGACGATTTAATCTTCTGATTTATGATATATATATATATATATATAT
>NW_018164869.1:490956-549452 GCF_001263595.1 Phalaenopsis equestris | reverse complement strand
TACGTCGATACATATATATATATATATATATATTATGAATATGCTCTTTATGGATGACAACCACTCTTGATTATAGTATCAAAATCTTGAATACAACATTAAAATCACGGACAGCCAGTCTAGGATAGGCCTTCATTTGAAATTTTGATATATTGATAATTTGTATTTTGATTTTAAATTAAAGATAAGGTTTTCTCCTTTTGTGAAATTTTACTGTATTTAATTATAACTTATCCCTATTATAATTGCGTAATTATATGTAAATAGGTCTATATCCTGCAATGAAAGTCATTTTATCTCTCGTAAAATCTTTTCGATATTTTTGTCAGCTCTCCTTGTAGTCTTCGGATCCCTCCAATGGACCCCGTAGCTGCACAATTTTGCTTTAGTCACTATTTGCTCTGCTAGTTCAACTGCTATCTCACAACCTCCAAAGCCACAAATTCCTTTTTTTAGTTGGTACCTATGATACCAGAATCTTCCTAGGCATTTGATTATTTTCTGTAGCGATTTCATAGAGTTGTCTAAATTAATTGTGGTCAAGAAAAAAATTATTAATATTTTTATTAAGGGTTGTGGTTAGGGAGCAGTACATTGAACATAGAAGTTAGGTAACATTATGTAGGACTAAACTGTTTATAATAGGAAATTAATTAGAGGCATTTTTTAAAACCAATTATATTAAATAACTAATGATATAAGTACATCAATGATATTTACGAAGAAATACCTTTGAGAAATGAAAATTAGGATTTAGAGAAAAGCTAGATAGATATGATTTGGTTCACCCAGTTTGAAGCCCAATGAAATCGAGGGAGTGTCACAATTTTTTTATATCCACTTTAGGGGACACTCTGAATGTTCTAATTAGAATTAGATATGTGTTGTGATAAATGATTGCTACATTGTTCATCAATGCTAATTGGTGGAGGTGTTTCCAAAACTTATAGAGAAGTCTCGATGATAATTTCAGTAGTGAATAAAGTGATTAACACAAATGAGGTAGCTTCTTCATGATAATTTCAGTAGTAGATGAAGTGATTAACACTAAGGAGATGGCACGTGCATGATCAAAATATATTTTCTTTTATGGAGAACTAATCTTAGATCAAATTTTAACAAAATATCTAATAAAGGAAGCGTGATCTTCCAATAAAGGGTCATCGGGTGGAAGATCTTTCAATTGAAATTAAAGAATTTTAAGCTTGGAATGAGCCTTGAAATAATAATAGAATTTATGTTCAATAATATAACACGAGCTATATGGAGGATTATTTTGAAGTTTTCCTTCTGCCAATATCCGGACTATGATGACACAAACACATCTTTATATTGAATAGGACAATATTGTCTATATCCACCAACATTTAGCCACAGAGGCCTAGCACTGTGTGCTATTGCAACATTCATCTATAGATATATTTTAAAGATTGAAGTCAAGAAAAATAATGTTGATTGATTGAGGTAGTTCAAATGAAGTCATAAAAGTTTGATCCAAATTAGATTTTGATAAGAGGCTCAACAGACTTAACAAAATTGTCAATTAACAATTATAAATCAAACACGAGCTTACGAATGACCTCCATCATTGGACAACCAATAGAAAACTTGCCAATATGTGAAAGGACGAGGAGCCTAACGAGTATATAAATGACCTCTTTAAAATAGGAGAGCAAGTTTGCTTTGAAAATATGCAATCTATTTGTGTTGAGTCCTTAAATTCCGAGGAATGAGGTCTTAAGAATTATTGAATGGAAAAGTTGATAACATCCGTAATATTCAAACCATAAACAAAGTTTGCAAAAGAATGCAAAGGTTGGGATTGACGTCGGGGAGGAAGTAAACATCAGGAGGTACGAAGGAAGGAGGTGACGGCCTCATTGGGGGTCATCTAAGGTCTTGGGAAAAATCACCTTAGAAGTAGGGTTACTAGAAGGCTCTAGTGTTATGGGGATGTAACGGAAAATGCATTGGAAATGTTGATTGAAAATTGTCACTTAAAAATTATAAATCAAACATGACTTACGATTGACCTCCATGATAGGACAACCAATAGAAAATTTGCCAATATTGGAAAGGACGGGGCATCTAACAAGTATAGAAATGTCTTCATTATAAAATTGGAGAGCAAGTTTGCCTTGAAAATATGCAAGCTATTTGTATTGAGTTCTTAAATTCCGATGAATGTGGTATGAAGAATTATTGAATGGAAAAGTTGATAACATCCGCAACATTCAAACCACGAACAAATTTTGCAGAAGAGCGCAAAGGTTGGGATGGACGCTGGGGAGGAAGGAAACATCAATTTGCAAACATCGGGGGCTATGAAGGAAGGAGATGACGACCTCATTGGGGGTTATCTAAGGTTTTGGGAAAAATCACCATAGAAGTAGGGTTAAGAGAAGGCTCTAGTGTTATAGGGATGTGGTGGAAAATGCATTGGAATTGTTGATAGAAAATCATTGAAAATTTGATTGAAATTTTGGTTAAAAATTTGGTGGTAAATTTGTCAAAAATTATGGTGGAATTTTTTCTTTTAGTTTGTTGTGGCAGCATATTCACGATTTTACCTTACATTTGATGGATTTTCAGCCAGAAATCAACCTCAATTGATTTTTCTGTCAGTTTTTGGCAACGAGTGTCTTTTTGCCAGGGTTTTATCGAATTAACTTAAATTCTTTAGAAACACAAATTTTAGATAGAATTTGATAGTTTTATGGCTTTTTTTTTGTTGGAAAATAGCTGCTTTCTTGTAATGAATGATGTTCAACCAAAGAGTTATTCCCTTGGTATTAGAAAAATGTGCAAGAATTCTTTTACTCCGTATCACATAATCACAGTAGCAGAATAAGACATCTCAAAGTTTCCTGAATTATTTTTTAATGAAAGTGCTTCTTCAGGAGCTTAATGCAATATCTAAGTTTACAATAGGCGAGTGTAATTTTAATCTTTCAAATTTTTTATGTGTAACCATTTCGAAAAGTTGCCCTTCTACAAGTCCATGTTTTTGTTTCAAAGAATAAAGTTAATAGTCTCTTTAGAAAATAAAGGGTACTTTGTTAGGCGTTTTTCTCTTTAAAATAAACTAGGTGAGAACTTTGATTTGAAGATGTACAATTGATTTTCAAATCTAAGAAATATTAGGGTTAGGATATATTTATGTGAAAGGATAGAAAGTACTGGCTGTGATGTCAGTAAAAGAAATACAAAATGGGATGTCATGGTCGTGATTTGGTTAATGATATGCTATATGAGTGAGAGAGTTCCCTGCAATCATTTTAATGAAATAGAATGATTCATCTTAAAAAATCATGCTACCCTTTTTCATCAGAGTAAAAATATGAAATATAATTGTTTTAATTTCTGGAAAAAGCGAATGTCATAAAAATCTATTGTATAGGACATTCAAAAGGTTATTTATACTCTACAAAATGCTAATACTTCTAGAAGTCAAGGGGATCATTGCTAAACCTGGGGTCCAAGGGAATTTAGTTGCCAAAATACTCGTCATGAATAATAAAACCTGCAAAAGAAACTTGGTGAGGTGTAAAATTGGAGCAGCAAGGTGTTAAAAACCATTAGAACATCCCCAACGAGATACTCTGCTAGACCAGAGGGCTAGAGGGTTTGAGTTGCCAAAATAATTTCCATGAATGATAAAATGTGCAAAAGAAAGAAAGTGGGTTGTAAACATTTCTAGGTACATTTATCTAAAAGTAAGCTTTCACTGCATTCCTTGGCTCTCTTCCAAAAAAAAAAAGTTCCTTTTATGATCAAATTTTTTGATGGCTCCATTCAGAAATTCAAAGTAAATAGAAGTAAATTGAAGGTTTGGAAGATAGTGTTGAGTGGTTAAGCGCAATCCTATCACCTCTGTATATGAAGTTTCCTTTCCTAGCAAAAAGCCTTGTCTGAATCTTTTTTAAGAGAGGATCTTAATGAGCATGTTGTATGTTTTAATGTCCAAAGGAATTTTAAGTATTAGAATGAGAGATTTTCAAGAATATAACCTATGTTATTTGATAGAAGGCACTTCAAAATGGTTTGCTAGAAAAATTAGTTTTGATTAACATTTAATGAAATTTTCTCTAAAAGGCCAGGGAAAAGTGGCGGATATTCTGATGTATTGTCCTTGGGAGCAAAGTTGTAGAATACTCTTTCAGAAAATTTGATGAACTTTTTGCGGACTTTACATCAAAGAGCTACTATAATATTGTTTGATTTTTTAATACAGTTTTGTTCTCCTTGCGGATTTTTTAAAAATTTCTTATCCTTTTATGTTGTATGACATATTATAATAAACATTAAACACAACACAGTGAGTATATAATAGTGTACATTGAATATAAAACAAACATTGCATTACATTTAAAAATATGAAACTAAAATATTTTTCTCGTATCTTTTTCAGTCTCCGGCTCTCTTCCTCTTATATCTCTTCGTTCCCATGTTTTGCTGCTTGTTGACTCTTTTATTGAAGTTGCTGTGTAATTTTCTATCTCATTTGCATCCCATTTATGCACACATTTAATCTTGCCATACCATTTCATTTATAGTCTCTCTTGTTTAGCGAGGATAAAAAGTGTAGGACCGGGCATCATAATTTATGTGGGCCTAGCCCATAAGGTTTTTCTTTCTTTTTTCCTTTTATTGCTTAACACGAAATTTTAAATTCTATTTGTTCTGAAGATTGATTTGAAGTTTCTGAACCCTGCATGCTCCTGATGCATATGTATTCATCATATTGAAGATTAATGTGATTCACAATCACATAGCCAAATGATTAATATTTTGGTTATGATATATTTATACTTATATAAATGAGATGAGAGATATATTGTCAACCTACAATTGATCTTCTAGTCATTGATGGGTTTGTTTTTGCAGTTTTTATCATTGTGGGTCTCTTCCTAACATTTCCTTGTATAATTGTAGCTTAAAAGTTAAGTGTACGTATAAAGATATGCCATGTAGATGAATTTATGCTTGCTATTTGCTTTCTATGCTTAGTGTATGAAACTAATCAAGTAATTTTGATGGAGCTGCCCATACCCAATAGTATCCAACTAATAAAAATTATCTGTAAAAAATAACTATTATGATAGAGTAGTGATTTTGATTTCAATATATTGTAAAACATTAGTAATTGTGTTAATTTTCTCGCAATCTTTTGCTCTATAAGACGTTGCGCTCTAAAAGTTATCAATTGTCCACATCAATGTTACTTTCATCTGGATTTTTTTTTTTCAAAAATATCATAGCTGACCACTTGTTCTCATAAAATTTTCAATTCATCTGTCATCATTTGTAAGTACATATCTATTTTGTTTCCTTTGTACATATGGACTAAGAATAAGAATTATGAGAAATTTGTAAGGAGTTTTTATGCTTATTAATAGTGGGAGATTGTATAGTTTAATGATTATTGATTAGCATGATTATTAAGAGATGAATTGTCTACATCGAATGGAGCCATCAACACATGAGCTAAGTTTGAAATTTAAGAGTCATGCCTTGATGCTCACCAACTACAATTTACTCAAATTTATGAGTAATTAAAAGCAAATGATGTGTTTATGTATTTTTAATAATTTGTAAGCTATTTTTATAGCAAATATATGACTGGTAAAGATGGAAAGAGAAACATTTTAGGAGTTGTCAGAAATCTGTGGGTTTTTAAAATTCAATGTCTAGGATCCCTTGAAAATAATGAATGTGAGAGTTTACTATGAGGTTCTAGGCCAAAATTTTAGAAGGTAAATGAGACAATAAATTAGACACTTTCCAAATGTTTTTTCCCTCATTTTTTGAGGGCTTGAAGAATTGGGATTCAAAATTTCTCATATGTGCAAGCCCCAATGGTTAATTGTTCCTCCCTATAATGGGATATAAATTTTGGTTAGTTCTAGTCATTATACACTAAAGTATTTTGACTTGCCTTGCAATAGCAACATATTTAAATTTTGGAATTACAAAATTAACACTCTTTTCTTAGAGTGGATGGTGGAAGAAAAGGTAACAAACCCACTCAAAATCCAATAGTTCCAGCTTCCCGGGTTGTCTCCTTCTTTGGTTTATTTAGTTAGAAGAGATAATCGACCTAACCTGATAGTATGATCATTTTCAGCAACCATGAGTTGTTTTGTCCAAATGAATCTTGTAGAACTGGGGTGGATGTTTGTCTAAAGATATTAATTTAAGTTGACCTTAGCTTATAGAGGGCTCAGTGTCCTATCAAGTATACCCTATGATCAACAACTCATAAGGATATAATACTATCGAGTAACATATAGGCTACACTCGTGACCAGCATATAATGATGTTATTTGGTGTAAGTTACATATTTAGAGGGCTCTAATTCTAATCACTTTTTTTGTGGAGCATACAAGCTAAACCACGTAGATAGAGGACTCATGCCACATTCTAGTGGCACTTGATTATTTTGAGTATGAATGTCGTAGTATGTTTGATATGATATTGACTTCATGTGAGCTTGAGTCAACATTAGGTTTGTCACCCCTGATAAATAATTATGGAGGATGGATTTTTTACTCCAGTTTCCGTGAGGAGGATCATATGATGTATTAAGAGCTCAATCTTATTAACTCCAGTCCCGATTAAGAGAAATATCAGACTGACTAGAGGTGAGACTTACATCCTTCTGCTAAAGACGAAATGGTTTGCTTGAGAGCATGTGTAATTAATAGTTATCAAGCTGGAATTAAGAAAAATGAGGTTTTGGCAAAGCTTTTACATACATGCACATTTCTTGAGACGGATTTAATTTAGCATAAGCATACAGTTAACCCGCACAACATTCTCAAATGCTTAAGTTTAGGAAATTTAGGGTAATGTCGAAACACATGCTGGTTAATTTGGATTCTTGATAACAGAATATAATTTAAGCAAAAACATGCCTTTTAGCTAGCTTGCACGTTTTTTAAGATCAGAATATTTGAGTCAGACATGCAAGAGCTAAGTAACTTAATCATGCAAAGCATCTTCTTGAACCCTTTAATCTATTTTGCTTTCTCTCTGCTTATACAATTGAGGTGCGGATCCGGAGCGTTTAAGGTGTTTGGTGCTGTTATTTGTTTTAAACACTATATTTTACTTACACATGGATTTCATTTCAATGTTTAAGTGGATCCTCTATAATATCACTAATCATCTTTAGGTGGAGATTCTCGTTTGGTCCTCTTCAAGTGCCATTATATTTCAAACATTTAATTGTTCTTGAAGTTTGTGAAAATCTATTCGTACTCATTAGCTAGTTAATTCCCAGTTAAGCCTTCAATACCTTCATTAAAAATACAATAAGATCTTCCTGTTATCATTAGAATAAAGAAAAAAAAGTACTTAATCCATATCTTTCAAAAATTTATTGACATTTATTTAATTTTTCTTTTTTACAAAATTTTTTGGTCTGATTTGTTTGAATTTCCACAGCCTCTCGGCGTCATCCCTGCTTGAAGAACTATCTTGAGAGTTGGTGTTGCCACCACATATAATGAGGTGCGCATGATTTGCAGTGGGACTACAACCGAAATATATTTTAACACCGCATCTAACTAGATGCACATAGGCTTTCAATACATAAGAAAGATTCAGTTAGAGCAGATTTTATTGCCGAGTTGGAACAACTCAAATAAGTATTTAACACAAGATTTTTCTTCCAATTAGAATAATGAGGAACAGATTCTTATAACAAACATATTTTCCGGCCTTATTGGAACAACAAGAACATATATATATATCTAATATCCTTTTGGACTTTTTGTTTGAAGCGTGACCGTGAATTTGGCAATCCTGCACATATTTTGAGATGATAATATATACAATATATAAGAGTTAACTTAATCATTTCGGATTGCCACAATACCAGCTCTAATTCCCGAACTTCATTCCCCCTTTCCTAGTGGCTGGGGCATATTGCTGTTCAGCCAAGGTCGTTTTCATAGTTTTCCATTTTAACCCTTTTTAGAGTTTTCTAATTTGTTGCAGATAGGAATGCCTGCTTTTTGCTTTTGAGATTTTATGACTCTTATTATTTGTAATGATTGTTGAGATTTTAACTGAATGTTTCTTTTCCTCCTCTGTCTTCTCCATAACTTTCATCCATATGAGAAAATTTTCAATATCATATGCCTTCCAGGTGTGGAAGATTCAAAAAACTGGATGAAGATATTCACCAATACCAACCATTGTTTCTTTCTAATGATAATAATGTTCATAGTTGGAACTTTCTCTAATGTGTAGCCTGAAATTCAGGACATGGTATGCTTCAACTGATCGAGGCCTTCTGACTTAGTTTTGAATGGATATAATATTGGCCCTAACATTAGTGATGAAGATCTCCAAACCATGTAGCTGGTAGTACAATGCATGTGGGATTTTCTCTTGGAGAATATTCTTATTTTTAGAGAGTAAGAGAACTTCTTAGGGTGTCGACTGCCACATTAATTATTGACAGAAATACCTTCCAAAATTTAATCTTGACATATATTCCTATAGAAAGTGATTGCAAACTTGCACACTCTTTTTGCTGGGATCTTTCAATGGTAGATCCTAGATTTGAGAACCATATGTAGTTCACCAATGCTCATCTTATAGTGTTTGCCTTTCTATTGGGATATTTTAGTGGTAGATTTTTTGATTGAGATCTACGGTTCATATCCTGTTGCTTATCACATAGAGTTTGTCTTTCTATTGAGGCTTTTTGATAGTAGAATCATAGGATAAATCTAAGGGTCGTGCCTCAATGTTCACCAAGCACAATTTACTTGAATTTATGAGTTACTTGAATTTATGAGTAATTAAATCTATTCAGTTTTTTATTCATCTTGAGTAATTTTGAAGCTATATTTATAGCAAATAGATGACTGCCAAAGATGGAAAGAGAAACCTTCTTAAAGGAGTTTTCTGAAATTTGTGGAATTAAAAAATTCAATAACTCACCTACCTTGAAAGTAATGAATGAGAGTTTATTTTGAGATCTTGGGTCAAAATTTCAAAAGGTAAATGAGATATTAGATTAGACACTGCCCAAACATTTTCCCTCATTTTTTTGAGGACTTGAAGATTTGGGATTCAAGATTTCTCTTAGGCGCAATCCTCTATGATTAATTTTCTCTCCCTATAAGCTAGTCATCAGACACTAATTATTTTGACTTAGTACGTCTTAGCAACACATTTAAATTTTGAAGTTACAAAATTAGCACTTTTTTATTAGAGTGGATGGTGGAAGAAAAGGTGACAAACCCGATCAAGATCCAATTATTCTGTCATCCTGGGTTGTCTCCGTCTCTGGACTATTTAATTAGAGGAGATGATCGACCTACCTTGATAGTAAGATTCTTTTTAGCAACCATGAGTTTTTTTGTCCAAATGAACCTTGTAGACCTGGGGTGGTTGTTTGTCTAAGGGTACCAATTTAAGTCGATTTTAGCTTACAAAAGACTTTGTGTCTTATCAAATATACCCTATAATTCATAACTCAAAGTGATATGTTACTTTTGAGGAATATATGTGGACTAATCGTGGCCAACACATAATGATGTTATTTGGTGGCAAGCCACCTGTTTAAAGAGCTCTGGTTGTAATCATTTCTTTTGTAGTGCATTCTAGCTAAACCACGTAGATAGAAGACTCATGTCACATCCTCATTGACACATTGTTATTTTGAGTGTGAGTGTAATTGTATGTTTGATATGATATTGACTTCATGTGAGCTTGATTCAATATTAGATTTGTCATCATGATAAATAATTATGAAGGATAGTTTTTTTTTATTAATCATTCAACCATTGAGTTATTATTTAAACTTTTTTAGATTTTATATTTTTCTTTATTTTAGAATATAACTTTTTCTGCATTCACATTAAACACGACTATCATCTTGGTTAAGTTATTACTTCAACATCATTAAAAATATTTGTCATAATGACTCTAGTTCATGTGAAGAGGAGGATCACATGATGTATGAAGAGCATAATAGCAATGGTCTTTTTTTTAATCCTTGGGCGAGTGCTGCATGTGCCGCTGCATGTTCAAGATCTCTAACTTCCAGCATCTCCCTTTGAAGGTGAGTAGCAGTGGCTCTCAAGAGCTTCGTTGGCTCTTGGCGAAGTAAACTCTTTTGCGATTTTTGTGCACTTGGTAGTTGCACAATGAGCATGCGTTTAGAAATTTCAAAGGTGGTAATCATCAACAGTGGTAGATCATTAAATCCGGGAGGGCTAACTACTTAACAGTCATGAAGAATAAGAGAATCTTCAAGGCTTCATTTACTTAAGAGTAAATTAGGAGGTGTGGTCTATGGGATTAGACATACTCACGTCAGATTCTAAAGATACAATTTGAATCTCAATGGAGCTTCTACTTCGACATTTTTTGCTTGAAAAGGCGCCCTGTAAAGTTGGGAAAATATTTGCGTACATAAGATGTACGCAGCGCTGCGTACATCAGAGGTTATTCTGGGGGTACAGGGGAGTTATATCCGGGTTATACCGGAGGTTACAAGGGGGTATAACCCAGATATAACCCCATTGTACCCCTGAATAACCCCTGATGTACGCAGAGCTGCGTACATCTTATGTAGGCAAATATTTTCCCTGTAGTTGACGTTTCATTTGAGCTCTTGGTCGCCTTTTGTCTTTCCCATAATCTGAAGGAGACGAGTCTGCATTGTCAGCGTAGTTTATTGTCTCTCATGCCTTATTGTTCTCTACTAACTGGTGCTACATTGTTGATTATGAAGAAGGCAAGGAAATTGTTGAATTGGATGTAATAAATATTAAGCTTCTTTTAAATTAATCTAAATAATATGATAATAATAATATTTTTTTATAAATTAATAATATAATATTTTAATATAAGGCACTTAAATATTTAAATCAAATTGCAAATCAAAATTTTGATCTTTGATTTTTTTTTTTTAATCAAATTTTTGGCCAAGTAATCAAACTAAAAAATTTAATATTGAACCATATACAAATTGGTTTTTTTTTTTTTTTTAATTTGTACAGACAAAGTTGAACCGGCTCATGGCTAGTCTTAGGGCTGGGAAACAGCCCAGCGTGGGGGCGCCTCGTGTTAGGCTTGTTTGAAATTGGCTAGTGTTTGAAATTGTTGGTAAGTAGCGGCTTAACAGTGTGTTCGTGTTCGGCTTGATTGTTTGTGTTCGGCTCGTGTTTGACTCGAAATTGGCTCAGAAAAATTAAATTGAAAAAAATAGATGTAAAGTGTGAGATTCGAACCTGGACCAAATATATATAAAAAAAGGTTATTATGCACGCATGGCAAATTATCACAAGCATTCTTGCCTATATGGTGTAAATAGGCCGAGCTCCAGCAAGCATAAAGACGGCTCGTGTTTGATTTGTTCAAAAGTATTATTATTCGTGCTCGATTGATTTATATATGTACCTTTAAAAATTTGTTTGTGTTTGGCTCATTTACTTAATGAAAGAGCCGAACATGAGATTTTCGCGAACAATGAGTTTTTTTTACCGCCCTATCTAGCCCACACATAAGTGATTTTTTAATTAGAATCGGGTTTCTGTTGAAGCACATTTACATATATAGCACCCTGAACATTACTATTTACAAATCTAGCAGTCTTTTTCATTTATTTTTAAAATGCTCGCTAAAATATCAAAATTCATCAAAAATCCCCTGCCCATATTTTTCATTTTTGTGAAATTCTCAATAGTTTGATCGTAACACGTGTAAATACATAAATTGTAGTTTAAAATAACAAATGAGTGCTAGTTTCTGTAAACATTAAGGTTTTATGTGCTATGTATGTTATTATCCCTTTTTCACATCCATGGTGGCTGATGGAGTCACAACAATTGCTTGCCCGAAAATCAACGACAATGAGGGTTGCCATCTCGGGGCATTTTATGAAATCATAGTGACAACAGAGAAATCACAGTGACAGACAAGCGAATTGGGAATGTTGGTTTGAAAGTCACGACGTCAACATGTTCATAACTTGGCCAAAATTGATGTTGCGGTGGAAGCAAAGTTCGGCAATGGTACTCATCCGAAATAAGAGTTACTTCGTTTTCTTCGCTTTCTGCAGACTGCTAAGTTAAGACGCTATCAAGCGAAGGCCTAAGCCGCTAGTTAAAAATAAAATCCCCAAAATAAAAAATAAAAAAATTAAACGGCTAGTTCCAATATATGATTTTTTATATATAAAAAATGCATTTATTTATTTGGAGTAATTGAGAGTCATAAAGTTGCATTATTTAGAGACTGTTTGGTTCTCAAAGTAGGTTGAGTTCTAACCTTATGTTTTGTCTATACAACAAATTGGTAGAGAATCTCTTCTTTAACTAAGATATTTCTAAATTAGTGGTCGTTAAAGCTAACACACATTCTATGTATTTAAATATCTAACACTTAAACTTTAACTTTTACATTTATGTCACTTTATGAATGCTTTAAAAAGTGTGTTTCACACTTAAAAGTTAACGAGAGTGATATTTTTTATGTGATATGAAAAATTTGAGTGTCATAAATATAAAAATTAAAATTTTGATATTAGATATATAAATATATAAGAATTGTGTCGTATGTGTCTAAAGCCCGACCCCATTCATGTCCGTTCAACTTTGCACTGCAAATCCATAATTTTCATCAAAGTCTGTCTAGTTAGGAAGCGAATATTTCGTAGCGCGGATCTCCAATTCACACCGAATCCGCATTTAACTCGTTGGCATGTAATATGTTTCCCAAATTAGATGATACTTTTTAATGCCTAAATCATAAATCATTGCCCCATAAATTTTTTTTTTGGCTCATCTAAAAGACATGTCTCGAAGGAAAAAATATTCCGTCGAGAAGTTTGCAAGTACGGAGGGCTAATCACCGACTGCCACGTTGCTCACCGAGATTGATGTGTGCCAGAAAATTCGCGGTGGTAGAGTAATGTATTATCATCTTAGCGTTGCATGAGAATTCAACACACACAGATAACAGAAAAAAAGTAAGCAAGAGGATACACCTCGACTTTTTATGTGGAAAATCCTTGAAATGGGGAAAAACCACAGGATCTAGCCCAGTTGAAATAGTCCACTATGAATGATGAGTACAAATGTACATTCTTCTTCTGAATTAGAGAAGATGAAATTACAAAGTTGTATAATTATAATATGGCTGCTGTTCTTTGTGACAGCAGGTTGCAAGGGTCATTGTTGATTGTTGTGAAGGTAGTAGTCCATCTTGAGTGTTGTAGATGGTTGCTCCAAAAACATTGATTGGCCAGAGAAGCCATAGTAAGCAGTTATGCGAAATGTGAATCACGTAGATTGTAGTTGTCGAGTATTAATGACATCAGTAGAACGCAGGGGCCGGAGTTAGGAGCTGTGTGAACTGATGACCGCGTATGTCATTGGAGCGAATATTGATGATGTTTGTAGTCCGCTGGTGCCAAATTCAAGAACCGGGAACTGAATGAGATGATGACCACGTAGGTCGTTGGGGCGAGTATTGATGACGTTCGTAGGTCACTGGGGCCAATGTCGGGAACTGCATGAGCTGATGACCGTGTAGGTTGTTAGCACATTGATCGTAGTGGTGAGCTCTTGTCCTACAGACGAAAGAGGTTACTAGATTTTCCATGTTACAACTTTAACTGACGACATCTGGTCGGTGGTGGTTGACGACAATCGACGGGTGTTGACGATGGCTGGCGATGATCGACGACGATCGGGATGGTGTTGAACTTCAGCTCCTTCTCAGAAGTTCCATTTTTCTCTGAAGCCTCAAGTCCCCCCCTCATGTGAGGGGTGAGGCTCTATTTATAGTGTTCTGGGTACAATTAATGCAGGAATATGAACCATTTTGATCGGACGGTTTAGAGAGCTTCCCTCGATCATACAGTTTTTAATGGACATTTGAGTGTTTTAATGATGTCATAATTGAGAGATCTTGGGTTCGTTGGATTCGTCTTATCGAGACGCTCGATTCGAGTATAAACTTATTATATTCAACAATCGTTTGACCTTCCAAATGTATCCGAAAATCCTCTAATTGTGGTTCAATGACTTGATCTGGGCTTGATTTGACTCGGATTGGATTAATTTTTATATCATTAGGTCAGTTTCATCGAGTCAGACAGTTTGACTACAAGTTTGCTGAAATCGGAGCTCTTGATGAATTTTTTATCAAGATTTGAATATTTCCTGCTTAAAATATCATCTCGAGATTCATGTGGGATGATGAAAATTTGTTGGTCACGTATCAGTTGCCCCATTATTTTCGGGCGAGACCATTTTTATCGTCCGAAAATATCAAGATCTGGAGCATTTATGTTATATATATATTATTTTATTAGTATCAATATAAGAAATTTTTTTCTGATTATATATTAAGAAGTTGAATACGACTTAGTTGGTAAGCATCTTTTGGTTCATGAGAAGGTGGCAGGGTTTGAATCCTGCCTAAAACAGAAAAAATAACATTTTTACAAAGGAATTTGAGCCGATCAAGAATTTGAAGAGGAATTCGAATTCCGAAAAGAAGATTAATAGAATTTAACCCTTATTTATTTTTTTTTAAATTTATTTGCAATTAATGTCTGCACATCTTTTTATATTTATATATTAATGTGCATTTAATGTTGATTCCCTTTTTGAGCCTATAAATAGGCCTGAATGTGGGGGTAGAGGTGGAGTCCTCAGCTGATCCAAGATTTTCCAGAAGAAGAAAATCGTCTAGCGTAGCGGCGAAGAGTTGCTGTGTAGAGTCACGATACAAAATTGTAGTACGGAGTTGCGACAAAGAGTTAGGGTGCAGAGTTGTGGTGAAGCGTTGCGGCGAAGAGGAAAGTCGTCTCTGTTCTGCGTAGCAGACAAGCAACGAGATCTTTTTTGTTGAGGCGAAGAGGAAAGTCTTCCCCATCATGCATAGCAGACAAGCAACGAGATCTTCTTTCTCGTTTATGCTGTGTATTTCAGAGGAGACTCTCGTGCTACCCTTGCACGTTTTAAAGGTGATGAAGAAATGTTATAGTTTTGCTATCGTGCTTTGAGAAGAAGATTTTCATGCTTATGTGGTGGCGATATCGGGAGATCCCTGGACGATCATCAGAAAACTGTTTTTTGGGGAGGCGATGTCAATTCTAATCTAAGATGAGCGAATTTGTTGTAGCTCTTGTATAAATATATGGTAGTCTTTGTAGCATTTTTAATAATTAGATGTGACATTTGTAGATTATGATAATGTATTTCCTTGTTTCTTCCATGGTTGTTGTGGCTTCTCAATCGTACGAAATTCTTCTAAGGCTCATAGCCTTCTGAGGTTTTACAGTGGAGACCCTCTTAGGCTTATCTTCCAGTGCCATGACAGCTTCTTATCGGGTCTTGCCATCTAGGCTTGATTTTCAGTGGCATGGTTGAAAGGAGAACCCATTGAGGATGTAAGATCAATTCTAATTGTGTAACCGGAGATGCTCGATAGTATTAGCTTGCAATGAACAAAGTCATATGAAATCTACTTAGGATGGTTGACCTATCCTAGGTTGTTGGTCGAAGCTTTTGCTTGACGACCGTAACCTCGAAGGAAATCCACAAAAGATTTTTTACCTATCCAAAGCTATACATTAAAGCCTTTGCTTGACAACTGTATCCTGTAATGGAAGAGGTTGAATCGAGTCCCCCGGGGATCGATTAATCCCAGAATGAAGGTCAGAGATGTTCTGCGTTTCTCGAGATTGGGGTGTAGGTTGCAATGGACTGTATGTTTTTTTTGGAAATATTGTTGCAATCATACTCAAGAAAAATGTTTGACAATTTGTCAGTTGTTGCTTTTGAATCTTTTGCCCTCAACGGGGGTTTTTTCGATGTGAACTTGTAAAATAGCTTATGTATGGAGCCTTGAAGAGATCAACTTCCTGATCTGGTTGAAGAGGAACGTGAATACGATGAGGGGTGCAGAGGAAGCATTATTTGCAGTGAAGATTTCCTCCCAGTACATGAGCGATTTTCACAGGCTTGTAATCTGAATGAAATATGGGATGACTTCCCCACCACAGTCATGCTCGAGATGTTGACATGAACAACCTTTCGAGGCTGCAGTGAAAATTTGCCCCTCAGCCTGGAAGAAGTTGTGACATACTTTGTGTCTGAATAGGATGTGAGGAGACAACCTCACTACAATCGTGTCTGGGACGTTGACGTGAACGACCTTTCGAGATTACAGTGAAGAATTTCCCCCCACATTGAAGAATGCTTTGATTATTTCCCCCCACATTGAAGAATGCTTTGGAGATGATCTTCAAGATGCAAAGAAGTTTCCTTTGCCAATTGGATGATCTACATCATTGGGAAATGAAGTAGGGGCTCAGTGTCTTAGAGTTTAAAAAATGTCGAACGGGACTTCGTTTCCCACAGACGACGCCAAACTGATTTGTGCCAGAAAATTCGCGGCGGTAGAGTAATTGGTTATCGTCTTAGCGTTGCACGAGAATTCAACACACGTAGATAACAGAAAAGAAGTAAGCAGGAGGATACACCTCGACTTTTTACGTGGAAAACCCTTGAAAGGGGAAAAATCACGGGGCCTAGCCCAGTTGAAATAGTCCACTATGAATGATGAGTACACATGTACATTCTTCTCCTGAATTAGGAAAGATGAAATTACAAAGTTGTATAACTACAATCTAGCTGTTGTTCTTTGTGACAACAGGTTGCAAAGGTCATTGTTAATTGTTGTAGATTGTTGTGGAGATAGTAGTCCATCGTGAGTATTGTAGATTGTTGCTCCAAAAGCGTTGATTGGCCAAAGAAGTCATAGTAAGTAGTTACGGGAACTGTGAAGAATCACTTAGATTGTAGTTGTCGAGTATTAATGACGTCAGTAGACTACGGGGGCCAGAGCCATGAGTTGCATGAACTGATGACCACGTAGGTCGTTGGGGCGAATATTGATGACGTTCTTAGGCCACTGGTGCCAGATTCAAGAATTGTATGAGTTGATGACCATGTAGGCCGTTGGGGTGAGTATTGAAGACGTTCGTAGGTCGCTAGGGCCGAAGTCGGAAACTGCATGAGCTGATGATCGTGTAGGTTGTTAGCACATTAATTGTAGTGGTGAGCTCTTGTCCTACATATGAGAAATGTTACTAGATTTTCCTATTTACAACGTTGATCGACGGCATCTGGTCAGCGGTGGTTGACGAAGATCGACGAGGACCGGCGGGTGTTGACGACGGCTGGCGGTGGTCGACGACGGTCGGGATGGCGGGGCTCTATTTATAGTATTCTGGGTGCAATTAATGCAGAAATATGAACCATTTTGATCGGACGATTCAGAGAGTTTCCCTCGATCATACAACGTGTAATGGACATTTGAGTGCTTTAATAATGTCAAAATTGAGTGATCTTGGACTCGTTGGATTAGTCTTGTCGAGACGCTCGATTCGAGAATAAAATTGTCATATTCGAAAATCGTTTGACCTTCCAAATATCTCCGGAAATCTTCTAATTGTGGTTCAATGACTTGATCTGAGCTTAATTTGACTCAGATTGGACTAGTTTTTATATCATTAGGTCAGTCTCATCGAGCCGGTTAGTTTGACTATAAGTTTGCTCAAATCGGAGCTCTGGATGAATTTTTATCAAGATCTGAATGTTTCCTACTTAAAATATTGTCTCGAGATTCGTGTCGGATGATGAAAATTTGTTGGTGACGTACCAGAGATATATAATAATGTCCAGATATATAGCAATGTGGCTCCCGATGGTTGGCCGTATTTGATCGCATAACTTTTGAATCTCCTGAATTGCTTGCATAATCATTTTTTAGCAATATGTTTTTTTTTTTGCTGGAAAAATGGAATTAATAGGAAAAAAAAGCTACACTTTTTTGGGAGCATTTAACATGTCAGCATGGCAACACTTGCCAAATTGAGAAGACTGGATTCTACCACTCAAAGTAATTTTATTACAATAAAATTATAAACAGTAATTTACATACATATACTATACTTTTTATATATTTATGTATTATATATTTTTATACAATATATAAGTATCATAATCAAATTAAAAAAAATGTATGCATACAGAAATAGTTTTCACTTTTTAAAAAATGTAAAGGAGCATTTACATACATTCCCACTCAATTCCTATGAATTTACATAATTAACAACTAATTTCATTTTTTTTACATTTATACCACCCAAATCTTTGACATCATATTAAAAATGCCACCACTATGTTTTAAGAAGTGAAATACACCTTCTTAGGGGATGGGCATGCATGTAAAAATTGAAATTTAGTTGTTCGATATGTAAATACACTGGAAGTGACATGTAAATGTTCCAAATACATCTAAGATTTAAGTATTATATATATATAAAAAAACATAAAATTAATGAGTTAAATATGTAAATATGTAAATTATAAAACATTTAAAATATTCATCCTTCTTCCAATTAGAAAAAAAAGGGAGGGGTGGGCTCATAATTGGTATCTTTATAATCCATGATACCAACTCTTTAGTGTCATGCTATCATTTAATATAGTTGGACTACACTCATACAAAAAATGATTTGGGAGATAACATTCTTGTTGAAATGCGCAACTTATGGGCTTAGCACTTGACTATTTTTTCAAAAAAATTTCAAAAATGTCATTTTGGACTGCTTTATGGTCTAAAATGCAATAAAGATGTCTTATCATTGTGCTCCCTTTTCTAAAAGGAGCTCAGGGATGCATGGTGGAGCAATCAATCATGCCTTCTCATCAATTTTACAAACTATAAAAGAATGATCAGAACTATTATACGAGCCCCTAACCATTTTCACGTGCCAAACTATTCGAGGACCACGCTCACTACCGACAAACTAGCTAGAGGGGGATTTGAACCCGTGACATGAGGGGACTTATGATCTTCAAAGTGGCTGCTCTACCAACAGTTCATGGATGGCAGTGCACAAACACATGCACTCACACACACACACACACACATACACACACATATACATATACTCTTCATTGGCTTTGCATGTAAAAAAAACATTGTTTGCCATGAATATCTTTGATTAGATGTGGTAGGATTCATGTGTAGGGATCATGTCTTTAGTTTGTTTTGAACAAGAGATTTATCATTTGTGTGAAATATCATAATGACTAAACTAAATGACTTCCAAAACCATTCATGAAAAGATAAAATCCTAAAAATTTAAAGTATTGATTATTAATGCATAGGCCATTCTTTTTTCCTTTGGGGTATTCATTGTTAATGCATAGTATTATGTAAATATGACTGTTCATGGCCGACTTGTTAGAGATCACTTTTATTTTTAGTTTTTGTTTTATTTTATTATTATTATTATTTATTTTAAAAAGATGTTTGTTTAATGCATGTTTATGCATGTTTACATTTTTTTTGTATGCTTTTAAAAATATATTTGGTTGGTATAATTATTATATGTTTTTAATTTTTATTTTTTAAAATAAATCAACTTTTATTAAGAAATATTCAAAACACCTAAAAGTATTTCAGTGCTCTTCAAAATAAATTGTTGAATCAAACTTGTTTTTTTTTTTAAAATCATCACAAAAATAAAACAAAAATAAAACAAAATAAAATAGATACAAAACAAATAAATAAAAATAATTATAGAAAAGAAGATTGTGACAAAGACCCTCTAACCTTCCTAAGTTTTGTGCTTTTATCTTGTTTTTAATTTTGGAAATGAAGCCTAAATATTTTATTAATTGAGGGTCATGATCCAATTAGTTAAATATAAGTAAAAGTTGACACGAGATTAGTAATAAATATAGTTCTTTGAAATAAAATCCCGACTGTTTAGCTACACGAGACATGTCTCATATCACGAAAATAGAATAAAATAAAATAAATACTTCGCTTGAGCTCAATTAGGTGATCTTTGATGACTCTTATTTGCATCAAAAACAGTTCTTTGATTAACAATCATACTATGCACTACAATGGTGCTACTTTGTTAGCAAAGTGGAATTCTTGTTGCTCCTTTCACAGATTACTTCTTGAGAAGTTCATTGTTTTTTGGCGAGGTCAACGAGCTAGGAACTCTAAGTGCACAATCAAATACCCAACCATCGGACTACTAACTCATCCCCTTCTTAAGAAGTTCTTTCTCATAAAATTTGGACCACCATATTTTATTAATAATTAAATATATTTTTAATCCATGACCATGCTTTGTTTGCAAGTCTAATTACATAAGTGCTAACTTAAGCTTTTGTACTAATCCAAAAGGTTTGATTTGCATATTTAAATTTAAGGGTATTGTCAATGTAAAATTACTTGGATTGTTGATCATTTTACGCATTAGTGGGCTATTATAATTTCTATAAACATTTCTGAACAAATGAAATATTTCAATCTATATGTTGAAATTTGATGGGTTAAGACCCTTCAGGTCGAGGGTTCAAATCCCCTCTAATACATTTAACCTTAAGAAGGTGGTGCTCGAATTGTTAAACACATTAAAGGTGGCTGGAGGTTCGTGTAATAACATCTGACCATTCCTTTAAATATATATAAATATATATAAATATATATACTTGCTATAAAGTGTGCCGCCTACCGTGACTCTTTAGTTAACAGTTTGTTATACCCCTAGGATCATGGGTTCGATCATGCCTATGTGCAAAATGAAATTCTTAGACAGATGAGTTGGTCGGGAGGCTTGTATAATAACCTCAAACTAACCTTTAAAAAAAAAAAAATACTAGTTATAAATTATTTTTTGGGGTATATTGCCATTTAAATCTAAACTTAGGAATTATGTTGTTGAAATAAAGATTATTTTGGTTTAATATTCACATGAAACACATTAATTGCACGGAATCAGTGCTTTATTACCTCACCAAATTAAAGGAGATATTCGAAACCGTTCGAGTTGAGACGCACTCAAAATTAATTTACGAAATTAAAAAAAAGAAAATAAAAAAAAAAAAAAAAAACCGAAAGGGACAGAAGAAATTAATTGAAGAAACTCGACAATGCACTTGGAAATAGTGTTTGAATTCCATACTATTTATTTATTTATTTATTTATTTATTTATTTTAAATGTAAACCTCTTAATTTTAGGGGATTTTACTATACGACACCCAACATTTTCATATTTATGTTTCTTTCGTTTAAACTTTCGTAATTACAAATATCATGTGAAAAGTATGGCTATAAAAAAAGCTAGTTGTTCGCGAACGGTTTTCGTCAATGAGTTCGTGTTCGATTTGTTCGATAAGTAAATGAAACAAACGCGAACAATTTTTTTTTCGTTCCGTTAGTTAAACGAGTCAAACACGAACAATGATACGTTTGTTCGTGTTTGAATTGTTATTGTTCGAAGTATAAAATAATTTAAAATAATTATATATATATATATTTATTATATTTTAAAAATAATTATAAACTCTAAAAATTAGTTATATTTTAAAATTTTAAATTGCACCGCTTATTAAGATCTGTTCGTCGGTCATAGGGGGTGTCAAAACAGCTCGTCGTTCGCGAACAACTCGTGTTCGGCTCGCGTGTTAAGAAACGAACACGAACAGTGACTTCATGAATAATTTTGAACACAAGCTTATTTCAAATAAACTAAATTTCAAATGAACCGAACGCGAACACAAGCTCTGTTCGTTCGTGTTCGGTTCTTTTACATCTATGAATTTATGTAATTTGGTGTTATGTATGTATATATATATATATAAGTGATAGTATTTGGTGTTCAAGAATAGTTGGGAGTAAAGATAATGATGTTGTTGATGAGAGGATATTGCTATAGATTAATTAGAATATTATTTATATCAATTTAAATATATTTCAAGGGGCTCTTATGATTGTATGCTTTAGGAATTGGTTCTTGGATAAATCACTACAGCATGAGTTTTCTGATGGATCTACTATAATTAGTTTTTTAATTAATTAAAATAAATTAAAAAAATTACAAGTGACATTTAGGCATGGAAGGCTAGTTTAATTATAAAATATTCAAAATTTTTGGTGTTCCCTAATATCATTTCAGGACCAAGTTAACATAAACTAGCCTTGAGGTGCATTGTATAAGGGCAAGGTAAGTAGTTCTACTACTCTAAGAACCTTCCCTCATATATATATATATATATGATATATATATATATATATATATATATATATATATATATTATTTTGGCTCTACTGTATTGGTTTAAAAAAGAGGTTGAAGAGTATCATAGAGTAAGGTTATTTTCTTGTGCTTGTCTCGGTGCTTTCTCCCTTATTTTCTCCATTTACCTGCTTCGTTCTATCGGTTCTCTTTCTCTTGGTCGAAGTTCATATGGTATCACAGCTTGAGCTCAAATGCTTTTGAGCCCCTTCCTCTTGTTTGGATCCAACTCGGGAAATAGTGTAGATGTCCCAGATTTTGGAAAACAACAGCTCGACGGAGATGAAGCGCATTCTGATTACTTCTATGCCTCCCTCCCTTCAATTCTTGATAGGTGACCTAAAACATCTTACCCAAACCCCATTATCAGAGGAAAGCAATCCAATATGGAAGGCCCTAGTCATCAAAGTATTTCTGCAAATGGGTTTTAACGGCTTATCAATGGAGCCGCCTCTTGTCCTCCTAAATTCTCAGAAATTTCAGCAGATCCACTGGTTCGAAATCCACATTATGCCTCCTAGATTCTTATAGATCAAAAACTAATCGTTATGCTCTACTCCATAATTTCCAAATCGATTCTTCCCTATATTCTACATCTCTTTACTACGACCAAAATTTGGCATACTTTTGTCAAACACAGACAACCCATGAATCGATCGAGACTCATCCAGCTGAAGAATGAGCTCCACCATCTTTAGATGAATAATCAGACAATGGCACATGCAATATCTATCTGATGTCAATGTAGTTATGGATAACATCATTGTTGATGGGGGACAAGTGGATCATGAAGAGATTACTCTCTATACACTTAATGGACTCCAAGCATCATACAAAAGCTTCACGACTGCTATTCGCACCTGACTGCATCCCATAGACTTGGATAACTTTTACTTTATTTTGTGTAGGTGGGAGATCAACATAGTCAACAAAAATTAAAACTCGAGATGCCTAGCAACTCCCAAATTGCTCTCCAAGCTACTTGCAACCAACCATCCTCCTCAGCTAGGGGACAGTCGAACTCAACCCATACTCGAACAAAGGGTGGTCGAAGCACACCTTACCGACAAGTTAAATGTAAAATTTACAACAAAATTGGCCACCCAGTAGCCACATGTTGACGTCGATATAATATGGCTAACATACCTAACAAACCAACATTACAATTCATAGCCTCCAACTGAGTCTTGAACTTTGAAGTTACAACACATCTTACTTCAGGTTTCAACCAACTTTAGATAGCTACTCTAGCCAAAAAAGCAGAATAGGTTGGTGGACGCTGGCTAATCCATCCTAGGCTCACATACAAGTGTGTGTATCCTTCCAACACCTCATCATAAGCTTCTCTTATCTCAAATATGGCATGTTCCATCGATTTCATATGATCTCTTGTCAATCCACAAATTGATTCATGATAACAATGTCACTATTCTCTTTGAAGTGATTGGTTTTACTATCTTTGATTCAAAGACGAAGCAAGCTTTACTCCTGGGCACTAGCTCTGATAGCTTGTACCTTTGACATTCCCTTCAACATCAAATCTAGTTACTCGCTATCTTCACCCAACCACTACTCTCTGGCATAAACACCCTGACCATCCTCATCCCTTTATTCTCAAGCTTCTATCTAAGCATAGACATACCAATACCAACTTTTATATGTAATAATTGCAATTACAACGAAAGTAATAGACAATCTTTTCCTTCCTCTACTTTATATACATATGCACCTTTTTACATTTAATAGATTCGAATATATGGGGTTTAGTCCCCACCATGCCTAATCAAGGATAAATATACATGCTATTTGCTTTTCATTGATTATTTCTCAAGATTTTTTTGGTTATTTCTTATGAGAACCAAAGCTGAAACAACTCTAATATGTATACAACTCATTAAAATGATTCACATCCAATTTAACATCATTGTGCATATATTTTGATTTGATGGGCGAGGTGAATACAAAAGCTTCATTCTCCAGAACTTTCTCCACCACCATAGCATCCATCACCAATTCTCATGCCCTCACACCTCTAAATAAAACAATGTTGTTGAGTGCTAAGACTTCCATCTTATTAACACCACAAGTATGCTACTTCACGCCTCTTTACCATCTTATATTTGGGTAAATACTATTCCAACTGCAACATATCTCATTAAAGGAATGCCATCTAAAAAACACCAATCTCAAATCCCCCTTCATCATAACCATAAATCAACCTACTTTCATCAAAGTCTTTGGATGTTGGTGTTACCCATGGCTGCAACCATACTCAACACATATGCTCTCACCTCCCTCCCGGCGATGTGTCTTTATTAGCTATTCCCTTGATCATAAAGGATTCAAATGCAACCAACCCAACTTAGGCCAACTCTTCATTTCTTGGCACATCGTCTTTGATGAAAGTGTCTTTCCATACGAATCATTCTCCCCTCAACTTACAACCTCTACACCTTTTATTTCCACCAATACACCTCTACTTTGAGTTCCTCCACCAATATGCTCATTACCTCCTTCCCCACTTACTAATGCTCCACTTTCATCAAAACCAGCCATGGTAGTAGAAAACTCTTGCTCTCCATAGCATAAATCTCCCCTCCCTTGCTACAACAAACCATCTAATTACCCCTCACGTAATCTCCTATCAGCCACACCCAATGCTAACTAGAAGTAACATGGGACACCTTAAACCTTTCATGAAATTTATCCTGCTCCTCTAACTTCACAAACCTTCTGATCCTACTTCATACATGCAAGCCGCCAAACAAGCCCACTAGATATCTATCATGATCTTAAGTAGCTGACCATTTATGCTAACGTAAGAAGGAGAAATCTAATGAGTGTCTTTTAGAAATAAATGAGAATTTTCCTAATAAGCAACTCCATCCATTTCTGAGGAGATCACGGTGTGGTATATTGCATTGTAAATTACATTATTAACAGGATCATTCCTTATGGTCTCATTTACCACCAGAAGAAGAAATTCTTCTCTGATGCTAGATTCTACTATTGGGATGAGCCCCATCTCCTTAGATAATAAAAAGGCCAAATCCTTAGGATATGTGTGCCCTTAGAAGAGGTCAATGGTATCATTATGGCTTGTCATGTTTCGAAATCTAGGGGGCATTTTGGTGGATACAAAACTACTGTTAAATTTACAATATAGATTTTATTAGCCTATACTCTTTAAATATATTAATCAATATGTGAAAACTTGTGATAGATGTCACATGGTAGGAAATACTTCTAAAAGAGATGAGATGCCCCTTAATGCGATCTTGGAAGTTGAGATATTCGATGTTTGGGGATAGATTTTATGGGACCTTTTCTATCTTCTTCAGGAAATCTTTATCTATTTATAGTAATATACTTTGTATCTAAGTGGATTGAGGCGATGAAACTACCTCAGAGTTTTCTAAAATTTTTAAAAAATTCTTTTTTGTATATTTGGAACACCTAGGGTGATTATAAGTGATGGGTGTAACCACTTTTACAACAAAAAGATGGGGCAATAATTTCAAAATATGAAATAACTCATAAGACAGCTGCTGCATACCATCCCCAAATTAGTGATTTAGTTAAGGTTTCAAATAGGGAGATTAAGATGATGCTAGAAAAAATTATTAACCCAAGCAGAAAAAATCAATCCCTTAGGCATGACGATGCATTATGAGCTTATAGGACAGCTTTTGGAACTCTCATAGGGATGTCACCATACAGATTGATTTTTGAAAAAGCCCGTCACTTACCAGTAGAATTGGAACATAAATCCTATTGGGCAGTTAAATAATTTAATTATAATTTGAAAGATGTGGTACAGAAGAGATTACTGCAGCTGAACAAATTGGAAGAGCTTAGATCAGAAGCCTATGAGACTGCCAAGATCTAAAAGGAAAAAAATGAAAAGGTGGCACAATTAGAAGCTTCTTATAAATGAATTTCACCTTGAATAATATGTTTTATTGTACAATTCAAGATTGAAATTATTTCCAGGAAATTGAAGTCTATGTGGTTTAGACCATTCAGTGTATTAAAAGTGTACCCATTTGGAGCGATAGACATTCAGGATAACAAAATCGGGAACATCTTTAGGGTTGATGGCCAAAGATTGAAACCTTATCTATGGGGGAGAAATTAAAGGCCTATTGTAGCTCTAAGGTTGGAATCATCCTAAATAGTAGAACTAACATTGTTAGGCTGACGACGTTAAACCAAGTGCTATCTTGGGAGGTAACCCAAGCTTTATCCGTTGTTCTGAGTTTTACTTTTGTTCATTTGCTTCAAAAATTTTGCTTTGAATTTTATTTTTGAATTTTGTGTGCTTTTGGATGTCCTCTCTAACTCTATTTTGTGCTTAAAAAATTGTTTTGATGAAGTTTCAGGGAGAGAACACATTACATTGAGTCTGAGGTGCGAAATCGATCCCAACACTTCGGCTGCACTCGGCGTGACCACGCTTAGAACTGACATGACCACACTGCCCAAATAAATTGTTGGGCATAATTACACCGCAAGGGCGATGTGGCCACGATGAATCTCACCTAAATTTCTGTTTTACACTAGTGTGACCATGACGCCTTCGGGCGTGCCTATGCCGGTATTACCCATCGTACAACTTTGAATTAGTGTGAATGCGCTGCCTTCAGGCGTGACCATGTCATTTGTTTATCCGCGAAGCATTTAACCAACATGACCATGAGGTGTAGCCATGTCGGTTATTGTTCCTCTATGAAACATGCATTACTCGGTTATTAAATGTCTCGATCATATATTATTCCTCCATCTTCTTTGCGTGAACCTCCCTTGCAACCCTTAATTCTCAATCTTATAGCCTTAAGTCGTTGGATTCCTTGTCAAAAGCTTCATAGATTCATAACAAATGGGTGATCAAGATAGGAGAAGAAAGATTTTGGTATCATTTTCCTCCGATAAGTCATTTTTTGGTGCACTCAATTTTCTCACTAGAGGAAGAGTTTCATTGATGACTCTCGTGTCATCCCTCACCTTGTTTTTTTGAGCCTTATTCTTCATTTTATTTGATTCTTAGGACTCCTAGAATGCATGAGAAAAGGGATTCTTCTTCCTTATATGATCGGAAATGCTTTGTGAGTGCTGTCGCTCCATGAAGATTTTTTATTTTGGTAAGCAAGAAGAAATTGATCCCAGAGCATTCTTTTCTATTTTTTGGTAGGGATATTGAGGTTGAGATTTTGAATTGTGGGTGGCGGAATTTCACATATAGCTCTAAACCCGCTATTGTCAGTCTCTTTTGAGAATTTTATTCAAATGCTAAGGAATCCATAGATGAGAGAGTCTTTGTATAGGGGAAGATGTTCCCCTTTGACGCCACCACGATTAACCATGCATATGATGTATCTAACATCCCAAATTGTGGGTTTTCTACTCTCACCTTTCCTAATTACCAAGAGGTAATAATTTTCCTTACGACCTCAATGGGTGCATGGAGGACTCATCTGAGGGATGATAGAGAGGCATTGATCAACATCCCCATCACTCAACTCACCATAAAGTCTAGGGCTTGGCACAATTTTATCATAGCTAGGATGTTCCCCATGACCAGCCTCACAGATGTGACAAAAGAGAGTGTCATTCGGAATTTCTGTGTTCATAATGGCATTTCTATGGATGTGGGCGTTCGAATTCATGAGTTCATTATCTACATTGCTAGTTGTCAGTCTATTGTAGATTTAAGGAATCCTAGCCTGAGCACTATCCTATGTGCTAGAGAGAAGATTTTTGGAGGTGATGATGAGGAGCTTTTGTATCGCAAAAGCTAATCACATTCAGATCTATTTAGGGTTATGCCTCACCATCTACTATTTCTTCAGAGTGAGGAGAGAGTTCCTCACGACGCTGATCATCGGTGTCACTTGGTTCCACCCTTCATGACTTGCCCAAGGGCATGAGGGAGAAGTTGACACTTCAGTGGGAGTTGGCCAGAGATGTAAGAGTGCTTCGTACTACTTAGGATGCCATGTTGTAAGAGCTGGACGACCTGCACTGCCAGTTTGCATATTATACCAGCAAGCACCAACAGTATTATGAGTACATTCAAGCCTGCCTGGGAGTATTCCAGGATCCAACGGGACCTACACCACCACCACCAAATTTCACTATTTGTAGCCCGACCAAAAGTAGGCCTCCCCCATACCCCATGGATGAGACTGACCGAGGATAGTAGAGAGATTTTGTTTTGTCTGATGTTGTGTTTTGTGCTACTAATTTTTTTTCGGTACTTGTCTGTGTACTGGATGAACTTTTAATGTTATCTCTATGATCTGATAGTTGGATAAGATTTGATTGATGTGACTACAGTCAACTTTTTATAGTATTACATTTTTTGCTACATGTACTTTCTATTTACATGCACTTTTTTAACTTTGAGTAGTTTGATAGCATATTTCCATATTTCTCTTACCTGTTATAGTTTGAACTTTGGTTCTTATCCTTTGTTATTGTATATTCTGTTGTGCACTATTCATACGTAGCCAGTAAGGTGTGGAAAAAGTTTGATGGAGGACTTATCATCAGGCTGCCATAATTAATTCTTAAGCTTGCTGAGATTTTTATTCATTACCACATTTCATACAGCTTGGTCTATTAATATTGAAATTAAAAAAAAAATTACATTAAGGAAATGTGACATTTATTTAAGGTTATGATGTAAATGAATATTAGTAATTGAGTTCCTAAAATTATTTTCTTTGAGTTATTAAGGACTTCTCATTAAAATTGCTTAACACTCAATGTCCTATTTCAACAAGGGATGAAGCTTAACTTGATTGAATTTATTTGGGTATTAGAAATCATGAGAAGTGGTGGGTAAGCATTTGATTAAGGTAGAATTAAAACTTATAAAACTTGAAAAAAAGAAAAAAAACAATGATTAAACTTAGCCATATATAGTAATTCATGCAGTCCTCATATATATATAAATATATCAACTCATAGAGTTCGCACTATGCTTACAATGCTAAGCCGGACCATATGGGCAGAGGTTGAATCACTATATCTCAAATGGGTGGTGTCCTATCCACAATCAGGGCTTGTAAGATGGCATCGATGAAGCATCAAAAGGAGCAACAAGGCTCAAAAAAAGAAAAGGAAGGGTAAAATGGTCCTAATCATGTAGAGTTAGCCGAGTCAGGATACCACAGATCCATCATCCCAAACTATTAGGATCTCAAGTCTATCTGATCGTGAAGGAGATTGACCCAACACAATCAAAGGCCCCCTTATCAGCAATCCATGAATTACATGATCCAAGGGGACCTAGGCAGCCCTAAAAACAAGTGAAGGAAACTCTAATTCTATAACCTTATATAGGTACGAAGAGCAGAAGTGAGAATTATACTTAGCAATGTGGCAAGGAAGCCACTAGAGTATAAAAGTGAGAAGAGTTCTAGCTACAAAGCTGGAAAACACTCTCAATAGAGGACTTACTCTTCATCTTGGTCGGGGAAGCCTAAAAAACCCTAAGTGCACTAAACAATCACCTAAGTAGAAATATATGATAGCCAGTCGGGTTGGAGAAGCAAAATGACATCTCTTCAGAACTGCAATATGATGCAATTGTCTAATAAGTTATAAGTATGAAGGTCCTATTAATTATGAATTGGGTGATGGTCATGCTATGCGACCAGTTTAAAATTCAGCTCGAAGACCATGCAGGAAAGTAAAGTGCAGATTTTGATAATCCTGAATATTTTAAGCCTAAATTTTAATAAGTCTTAAAGAGCCTAACTGATCCGCACGATTCCTAGATAAAATCATAAGCCAAAAAGGGCAAAACTTGCAATCACATGCAAAAGTGCAGAAAAGTAAACAAGCCAAGCCAAAAGAATAAGAAAGGCTGGTGTCGCAGGGTCAACAACATATCCCAGAAAAAAAGATGGTCAGTCACTGCATAAGTATACACCTAATCCTAATTCTATACATCATTGAAATCTAGAAGTAAGGTGCATGACACGAGCAAACAACTTCTGGTCCCCGTCACGTGGTTCCGTCTACCTGACACCTCAAAACTCATGCTTGACCTTTATTTCTAATACAAGACT
Source organism: Phalaenopsis equestris (assembly GCF_001263595.1). NCBI lineage: Eukaryota > Viridiplantae > Streptophyta > Magnoliopsida > Asparagales > Orchidaceae > Phalaenopsis > Phalaenopsis equestris. The sequence goes on along the minus strand of NW_018164869.1, from coordinate 519,220 downwards.
CTCTTAAGGACTCTAAAATATACATAAGAAAGGTAAAAGGAGACCTGACCTGCATGAAAATAAGGTTAGCAAAAAAAATATATCTACATGTAACACATATGAGCTATGTCTGGTAGAACGAGCTTAACAACACTTGCAAAAAAGAGTTAGTCATTCAATCATTCCTTACTCCTCCCTGTTACACATGTGTGTGTGTTTTAGGCTTGGCACCATATAAAAAAACTGCCCCTAACATACTAATGCGCAGTCTCACACCCAATAAACACACAAATCAACGCAAAAGTGATGTCCAGCTAGGGCAACCAAACCATAAGAGAACTATAGCTAAGACATCGAAAAACACTACATAGCATCTTAGTCCTTAGCCTAACGCATCATTTAGTATAGTGTACTATCATAGCATCAAAGTGAGTGTAGGGCTAAGTAAGAAGGCTGTTGTATTATCTTGCCCAATCCGTATTTGTGGGACCCTATAGTTATGCATGATCCTCCAACTATGCAGGACCCTCTGACTGTATAGTACCTTCGACATATGAGGTTCCATCATTTGACTTGCAATTGATAACTACTACCAGTGGAGACTTGGATCTAAATTTTCAGAACATTCTCATTTCTGTGCTTATTTCTGATCTATGTATGGACTTCGGTACACCTCAAGTTTATTCACCACCAAATCTCCATGAAGAAAATTACTGGATGACACAATAAGCTAATAATGATATGGCCGAAGGCGATTATATTGAAGAAGAATTTCAAGAATATTGTTTGCGTCATCGACCACTATGACCAACGTATCAATATATGCCGGTCTCAGACGTCATTCCACCATGACATAGTATAGTATCTTCTTGTAAACAATATGTTACGAAAATATTTAACTATGAAATAAATTTTAAGAATTTCATATTTTTTTAGTTAGTTCATTTTATTCAATTATATTTTTGATTAATTAATTATTGATTAGTTTTTGCTAATTAATGTCAAAATTAATTAACAAATTTAATATTTTCATTAATGCACAAAATAATTAACAAATTTAATATTTTCATTAATGCACAGAATAATTAACAAATCAATTTAAAAAATTACTTAATATATTTTAATATTTATATTATTTATAGTAAAATATATCATATATTAAAAAAAAATAATTTTGTAAGAAACTCCCCCCAAAGGTGAAAATTTAATAACCAAACTATTTTTCTTTTCATGTGTTTTTTCCCCCATAAATTCATATGAAAGGATCTCCTTCTAAAAATTTAGCCCCACTATTTATAAGAATGGGAGATATATAAAATAACATTTTGTACTCCTAAAACAATAAGTATTGTGAGGATATTTTTGTAAATATATAATTATATGGTCGGGAGCCTGCAATGGCATCCAACCGAATGAGACTAGGAGCCTAGGATGACACCAGATTTTGGTCTGGGCGGCCACGCGCTAAGAGACTGAGGCAATGGCCAGTTGGTTCATTTTTTGGGCGGCTATGGCCGAAGGGTGGACCAAGAGGACCTGGCCAACTACTTTATATTGGGGTAGTTTTTATCATTCGTCCAACTTGGTTGAAGTGTGCAGCCGAGTCCTATCCATCTTGGAACTATTTTTCTCCCGACCCACACGAGCCTCCCAGATAGATATGAGCCCTTGAACTGTTCCTGGCTAGACCCGGACTACCACATCATCTTCTCTATTGACCGCTAGATCTCTTTAAGATTCGTCCTAACATATTTCTTAAGTACAATCATGAACAAGACTTAATGAAGTTTTATATTAAGCATTAATTAATTAAGTTTTATCACAATAAGCTTATTCATGAGCTTTAAATGATATTCTTAATGATCATAATTGAATCATACAAGCACCTAAAGTCTTTTTATTTGGCATTCGAGTATATATAAATATTTTGAAGCTTATCTAATTTGGCAATCAAATGGACATGAATAAACTCTTACCAAGCTCGCCAAATCACAAGTTTAAGCGTAGAAGTAATTCGCTATGATAGGGCTCTTATAAATATGAATGTGACATAACAAAATATCTCCTTTTTCTTTATAGTTTTTTGTCATTATGGAGATGCTCCATCTTTATAGAGATAGAACATGTTACAAAAATAGGTCCGTTTCTTCAATATTTACGTGCAAGTCTTTTCTTACCCCATTAAAGTATGTATATTTATCAAAATTGATGTGTACAGATGACAATAATAAGAATGTGTGTATGTACTATGTACATTACCTACAATAATTTATGTATTGTCTACGTGTAAATTCTCTCGTTTGAAGGAATTGCATGAGAGAAAATGAGAGAAAATTAATTGAAAAAGTAATTTGGTTTGTTCCCCTACTTGTTTGGTTTAAGATAAAATTATGTGTTAAATATTCTTAAATCTGATAGAGATATTGAGTTGCACTTCTTATAAAGATGGAGAAAAATTTGCATGCGTACGCAGCGCTGTATGCATAAGGGTAGGTTACAAGGAGGGTATTAAGGGTTATATCCGCGTTATACCCCCTGTAACCTCCTGTAGCCTACCTGTAATCTACATGTAACTTAAAAATATATTAAAACATAAGCGCAAAACTTACTAGTTGCAGGTAGGTTACATGGAGGTTATATGGGGTATAACGCAGATATAACCCTCAATACCCTCCTTGTAACCTATCAAACATACGCAGCTCTACGTACGCAAATATTTCTCATAAAGATGAGACAAAATGAGACAATATAATAATCAAAAAATAAAAATTATTATTGTTATCTTACGTTTAGCTTAGATTTGCTTGAGATATGCCAAAGAAAAATATATTTTATTCACTTTCATATACTTATTAGCCATTATCTTACAATCAATTATCTTGAGTGAGCTAGCATTTCATGCTTCCTTAACATGCAAAATTCAAATAATAATAATCAGAAGATTAGCTGCAAGTTGCTGCATTTTTATGAAGATGATACAGCTCCAATTTGTTGGAGAGATCGAATTGAATAAAAAATTTCATTTGCGCAGCCAAAGAGAAGATGATGACGATTTGGTAATTTGGCACGTTGATTGCTGCAGAAATAGTAACAGGTAACGATTTTAAGATGCATGCATGCATGCATTAATAAAAAGAAAAAGCTTTTCAGTAGTTTTTTGTTGTGCTTTAGCAAAATTATTAATTGCTTTTTTAAAAGGTTTGGATTCATTTTAAAATCGTTTTAAATGCTCTGGTGGAAAAGCGATTATTGCATACGGACACCGCACTCAAATTTGTGTGCGGTGTTCGATCAGGGGAAAATATTTGCTTGCGTAAGACGTACGCAGAGCTGCGCACGTTGAGAGATTATTCTTAGGGCATAAGGGAGTTATATCCGTGTTATAACCCCCTTTAACCTCCCTGTAACTTACTTGTAATCTATCTGTAACCTACAGATAAGTTTCACGCTTCTGTAGTTCCTGTAGTTACAGGTAGGTTACAGCGAGGTTATAGGAGGGTATGACCCGGATATAACCCGTCTGTACCCTCTGAATAATCTCCGAATTACGCAGCGCTGAGTACATCTTACGTACGCAAATATTTTCCCCGATCAGGACCACTGAAATACATCTTTTTGCTTTTTTTTAGTATTAGAATGGGAACTACTCTAAATTTTTTCAAAGTTCTGATCAGACAACGCACACAAATTCATGCGGTGTCCGTAAGCAATAATGGGACCTGTTGGAAAGCATTTTTATAGCTCTTTTTGCAGCGGCTGGAGAAATAAATATGCAACACTTCGAATTATAGTGGTTAATGTGGCGCAAAAATATAAGTGTTGTTTTGTATACTGTAATTAGTTGTGGTTTCAATGGTTGGCACAGGCTAAAACAACTGCAACAAAAAAAAAGTACTAAAATAACCAAACATATAATAAGACCTAATGTAATATATTAGAAAGATTAAGATCGCACATAATAAAATGTTCTACATAATGCAGGAATTCTTTACTAATTCAGTGCAATTTTTACATTATTTTCCCTAATTTTCTATCTATCACATTCTCTTTTCTCTTCCTTTAAATAACAACCATGTGATGACTGACTAATAATAGAACTTCGAAAGGCTCTCCCTGAGAGAACCTGCATTGAATCGATTAGCTTAAGCATAAGATATAAGAGAAGAATGAGATGAAGGAGGAGACCAAAGAATGCCTCTGTTTTCTTCTCATTATTAATATGAACAGTGAATATAGGTATATATATATTTGTATGGATGATTCTAGAGATAATCTAATGTAAGGATAAGGTAGTATAGTAATAAGTGAGCATGTGATAATGACCCGTGTTCTTGCTAGGAGATGGAGGGCAACTCTGTCTGTTACTTAGTCGTAGGTATTTATGATCACCCCTCAGATTGACGCGACCCTGCATGGAGTGTTTGTTTGTCTCGAAGTGCGACACATTTGGTCGTAGGTAGTGACATGGTGAAGATGTTGGTTTGTTGGTCGGTGGTTGGAATGTGGTCAATATCGAGTTCCCGTGATTGGTTATTCTCTCGAATGAAATGATACGATATTACGATTGAGAGCCAATGAGGAGGTCTTATCACAGTAAATAGTGGTTGGATGTGAGACGAGTACTTGAATTTTATGTCGAAGTCGATGAAGCTGAATGACATCGGCGGCTGATGTTGATAGTGTGTGATATTCGACTTCGGTTGATGAGCGAGCGATGCTAGGTTGTTTCTTAACCTGTCAGGAGATGAGATTGAACTTCTTTCTGATTTTCGTATTACACATAATTGGACGTAATGTATTCTTTGGGATCTTTTATACTCAAGGATTAATTTAATTAGAAATAATTTTGATATTTTGCATATAGAGAAGAAATTTTTTGATATTATCTTTAATAATTTGATGGATATTAAAGATAAAATAAAAGATAGTGTCATAACATAAAGCCTAAAGCTAAGTACCATCTCACATAGGATCAACAAAGAACAATATGCGACTAATTTATATTGTAACCAAGCAAACCAAATTCAGGCCACCCATGGGTTGAGCCAAACCAAACATAATTTAAGCATAGGATCTCTATTTTGAGTTAAATATTAGCTGGATTTCGTGAAAACTAAAATGGTCTTATAAAATAAATATAATAATATGGTGGGTTATGGATTCACATAAAGTAACACAAAAGAGTTTATGGTTTAGGTTAAGGTTTTAATTTATGATTTTTTTATTCTTTTTGTAACTCAGAGTCGTTAGTCTGTCTAGTCACCACCTTAGCATTCCCTTTCCAATGGGCCCTCTTACTTGAATCACATGATTGATTCAGAGTAGAGGAGGGATCGAAAAAGAAGAAATTAAGACAGTGACTAGGTAGACAAATTGAAGAAAAGAGCCTAAAGAGGTTATATGAGGTAAACCTCATGTGATATATCAAGTGTGTACAACCAAACATGATCAAATCAAACCACCTTGAACCAGATATCAATGAAAGAATAACCACATAAACTATTCAAGTAAGTGTTGACGTTATTTTTTATGAGGTCTAATTCTTTTTCTTAGAAGTTTGGGATATAGTCATGGGACTTCAATGTTGACTATTGTAGAGAGTTATTGATGAAACCCAACCACATAGAAATTCTAAACACTTCTTGAATATTCATGTGAAGTCCCACATGTATGCTAAGGATGAGATATTAGAATAGTATCTCCTACTTCAATGACTTTCGGGGAGGGGATAGGACTAATGAAACTATTCCTCAATTTTTGGTAAAAAAGTTGCCCCTTGGTTTCTTAGGTTGTTGGTAGTTCTAGTCTGATCAGAGTGATTAACTTGTGGACTATCCAATTTTGCCAAAATACTTACATATATGCAACATAACAAAAAATATTTTTCTGTGATAATACTATTTTTGACTACTAAATAAGATCTATATGCATGAAAAATTAAAGGACTTTTTTTATGAAATTATATACAAGTCCACTTGTTAATCACTTTGATTGAGGCAAGGAATTGCCCTCCTTAGATTTGCTTAGTTGGTAGCTCCTATCCAAGGTTCAGATTATAAAGCACACAACTCAGCTATAAGTCCCCACCTTTGCTAAATTCTTTTATTTAACTCTGATCTTCTATATGTGACAACGAGTTTGGTTTTACTTGATTCTAGTTTTCTTATAATTTACTTAAGTTTTTTCTTGTTAGATTTTTCTTACGACTTGCGTAAATTTCTTGCATTTTCTTAAATTTCATGAATGTTACCATATTATGTTTATCGTACTAATCTTGCAGCAGTGGCAGAAATCCCAGGTACGTAAGTTTATTTCTTGCATTTACTACACTTTATTGTGCTTTACTATTTTTTTTATTCTACATACTCGTGATAGCTGTTAGAATAGAATAATAGTAGACCGATTGTTTAAGAGGTACAATGTGGCAGGTCACGAGACCCAACATCAATTGCATGTTCACACTAAACCATAAACTTAAAATCACTATGTCAAGAACAAGCTGTAAGTAGATGGAGGACCACTTCCACCGACGACTCAAGACCCGAAATGAAACATAAATCACTTCAGCAAAACCATTCATTAGAATTAAATAACAAATCTATAGGACTTCGAGATTTTCTTCATAGTGTGACATAAATTCTCATGTTATATTTAGGCTTTTGCATAATCATGTTGTACAATATAAACCCTAACACTTTATGATCTGAGGTTGTCGTTCAATGTGACATATTTTCTTCTATCTTCTAGGCTATTTCCATGATCGAATATAGTGCAAGTGTAAGCCTTAAATAATAAAATTGATAGGAGTAAACAGTTAAATAACTTCACTCCAATATGTAAAACCAAGTAGTAGAATAGTCTGGGAAGTCGTTGAGGTTCGCCTAAGGGTCTATGACGTCTCTTACCTTTTCGTTCCTTTAGACTCCAAAAATTAATTTTCCTATTTAGTACTTTTCCACTTGATTTTTCCCATGTCCAATATTGAAAACCTAAACGTTGAAGTCTTGAAGTGATTCGGTCATTTAGGATGTAATTAACTATCTTATATTAGATAGGAAAACTTGTCGATCATATATAAAAGGTTCACGGACAAAACATATGTCATAAACTATTTAATTTAAATAATCCATCCCATTGTCAAGTATTGTGTCTATCTCTCGGGATAGTGTATTCCTTGTAGTGTCGTGCTCGATTAATTAAACTATTAGATATATGGTGCCTTTCGGTCCCATATTTTTTAAAATTAAAATACTATTTTCAAAATCATAGTTATATGTCTATTAAATAAAAAAAAAATTTATTTTCAAAATAACGACCGACGGTAATCAGAGTACCAACAGAATGTTTTGTTCTGGAGTCAAGATTAACTCCCAAAGGAATGTATCCATTTAGTTAATTACATCTTGGTGAGCATCGAAGAATACTCTCGATTAGAGAAGTCATACTTTCATGCAAGTGATGACTAGTAAGAGGGTGTTCAAAAGGATGGTTATCTCATAGGAGCATCCTGATGCCTTCAAAGTTCTCATAAAACCACAGGGTAGAGAGTGAGTCTTTCACAGTCCCAAAAAAGATAATGACTCGTCTACAAACGAGGCCTATGAAACAATCAAATCAACTCATAGAGTCCACACATGCTTCCAAAGCCTAACCGGGCAAAAGGGTAGAAGGTGAATCACCGTATCCCGAATGGGCGGTAGCCTATCCTCAAACTGACCTATGTGATGACATTAATGAGGCGTCAAAAGGAGCGACATGGCTTAAAGGGGGTAGCAATAGAAGAGCAGTGATCCTAATTGGGTAGAGATAGCCAAATCATGATAGTATGGATCTATCATCCTAAGCTATTAGAACCCAAATTCTACCTAGTAGTGAAAGTATTCGACCCAACACAACTAGAGATCCCTTGTCAACAATTTGTGAATTACGTCGTCCAAGGGGATCTTGGTAGCCCTAAGGCTAGGAGAAGGAAACTCTAATCCTATGATCTTATGTAGGTAGGAAGAGTAGAGGTGAAACTTTTACCTACCAAAGTAGCGAGGATGCCTTTGGAGTGGAAAGAGAAGAAAGGTCCAAATAAAAAGTTGAAAATGTTCCCATAAAAGACTTACTCCCCTTCTAGGTCAGGGAAGCCACTAGCACTCTAAGTGCTCTAGACAACCATCTAAGTAGAAGTCTATGTTGGGTTAGTCGGGACATACAAGTATGTTGCAGTTGTCTAGTAAGTCATAAGCATGAATGTCCTATTAGTTATGACTAGGGATATAGCCATATACGCCACCAAATTTGAAAACTAAAAGTTTAGAAATTAAAATAGAAATTTAAATTAAAAAAAAACAAATATTTCTTCTTAATTGAGCTCATATGATGGGCCTTGATTGGCCTCTTTCTTGTGCAGATTTTTCTTTGGCTTTTCTAATCGTACATTTGGATTCATTTACTCGATCCACGTGATATGGCGTATCCCTAGGTCCTTTTTATGTGGAGAATATATCTCTATTTAAAATTTTTTAAGAGTGAATTCTTAGTAAATCTTGTTAAAATCCCAAAACATTGGTTGCCTCATATTGATTCTTTTAATCATAGATTACTCTTTTTGTATTTGAGTGCTTTAATGACCTTGTAAGTAAGCAAGCTTAGACTTATTAAACTTCCCTCAACAAAATTCTCAATTTAACTATAAGCATGTAAGATTTCAAATTTGTTCAACCATTCCATTAGTATTCTAAAGTTTTTTTTTTCAAATTGGAGGTCAATTAAAGGAGAAAATATTGCATCCAGAGTCCGGACAACAACAGATGCGATGCAGACGATGCAGTGGGCGATGTTTTTTTTTTCTTCCTCCGTTGCATCAACTGCATCGCGTCCGTTTTCCAGACACAATATTTTTTTTCCAATTAATGTGCTTGGTCATTAGAAATACACATCAATTACCTTGGTTAATCAATGTGCTTATCCAAAAAACTCATTGGAGCAAAAACAAAAAGGAAAAAAGAAATCATAAGAACTGACTTATCTACAAAAAGCCACCAAATAGTTGGAGAGACCGAATTGAACATAAATTGTCATTTTGGCAATTAAAGAGAAAGATGACAGCGCTTATAACATTTAAGTTTGGCAATCATTCACCTTGATTGCAAATATAATAAAACATAACAATTTTAAGCTGCATGGATACACAAAACAAACACTTTTTTCACCATTTTTTTTATAGCTTTTGCAAAAGTTTTAATTTGCTTTTAAGAAAGCTATCCGTTGTTGTGATGAAACCGCTGCCAATGTCATCGATTGAGATATTTTCTCATAGCTATTTTGCGACATAAATTCATTTCAATTAATTGATAAGAAAAAAATTCAAATGAAGTAATATTATTATAACATATTATAGTTATTTTTATAATATAAATGATTGGCACTCTATTTTGTGAGTTTAGAATAGTACAAGTCATTCATAATATTGTGAGCCTAAGAGACGTTCTAACAAATCAATAAAATCAATATACAACAACAACAACTACAAATTGTTGTCCCGCTAAGTGGGTCGGCTACATGATTTTTTTTTCTCGATTGTGTACGATTGAGTGTCATATTTGGTTAAGTCCAGATCGTTTTTTATAATATGGCAAAGTCTTTTTAGGCCTAAATCTACCGTTCTTAAAATAAGTTGAATCTAAAGCATCTACTCACCTAAACCGGATCATGAGATGGTCAACATTTAATGTGACCAAACCATCTAAGGCAACTCTTTCTAATCTCGTCTGACTCTGGAGCTACACAAATCGTTCCATTGGAGCTAACATCAACATAATGCATTATAAAAATTATGGTGGCACATAATAAAATGTTTAAAATTTTGATCACAAAATGAAGTAATTCATTACAATTTTGATGCATTTTTTTAAGCATTTTGTCCTTCTCTCCATGTCTCGTTTTTTTTTTCTTTCTGAATATCAATCATTGCATCACCATAAATTGGAAAAATATATATCTTAAATCGCTTACATCGAAGCTATCAAGCTTTCACGACTAAATTTGCACATATTTACAACCTATAAGTTTGGCGATTTGTATTTGTTTTCGTGTAGTGAAGAAACAAATAAAGATATAGATGCCACCTGATAGGGTTTCAAGTATTATATCTTCTTTGTTGATGAATTCTCCTGTTATTTTTGGGTTTCTCTAATTTAGTTTAAATCTGATGTCACGTGTTTTTATACATTTTAAAAGTTGGTTGAAAGAAAATATTATCATTCTATTATAATTCTCTAGATAGATGGAGGTGTTGAACGATTAATAACTCCCTACAAAATCTCCTCAATCAATTTCACATTTTACACTGATATATCTATCATTGTAGAACCGAACAAAAAGGTGTAATAGAGCATAAACATCATCACATTTTGGAAATCATTTCAAGTTTATTATTTTTAGCTCGTCTACCATATTTGTTATGGGTTGATATATTATTCACTGGTCTTTATCTTATTAATCATTTATCATCTTCCATCATAATTAATATCTTTCAGTGTCAACTTCTACATAATAAACCCTGAGATTACACACATCTTTGGATATTTGGCTTTTATTTGTCTTAGTTTGTGGCACTACACCACCAAATTTTGAGACTCCCTTTATTTTTATTAGTTATGCTCCTCAATCCAAAAGTTTTATATACTACAATCTAATCAATGGGAAAAAAATCATCTCAATATATGTTTTAATGAATCTAATTTTCCATTTTACAAGATGACTCCACCAAAATTTAACTCCTCAACGTCTATGAAAACGCCACTTCTTCTTATTCCTTCCTTCAACCTTTTGTCTTCAAATAATAAGCTCTTTAAAAACACAGGACACTCCTCTTCTAGCAATTCTATTTTTACTACCAAACAAAACCATTACAATATTTCACCTACCAAGTACTCTCTCTCTCTTCTAAGATTCTTCCTCTCGAATCTCCCGCTATCACTTGTAATATTTCACTCCATCGTACAACTGCTACTTTAGTTTTAATTTCTTCCCTCTATCGTTATCCTACAAAGAAACATCATATGAAAACTAGGTTTAAAAGTTGTCATATCAAATTGTGCCAAATGCTCAATTGACACCATGGATACAACATCTCTTCCTATTGTTCCTAATATACTCAACCTATAAAAAATCAGAAGTGGCGAATGGCTATATTTGCAAAATTTATGGTCTTGGAATCTTAGAGCACTTGGAGCCGTGTTCTAGCTCCATCTAATGAAAATCTTGTAGGTAATAAATAAAATTTCAAACTAAAATATAATTTAATGGTAAAAACTTTCTCCATAAAAGGTATCGAGTTATTCAATGCTATAGACAAGAGCACAACATAGATTACATTAATTATTTTAGTTTGTATGCCAAAATTCTTATTATTTACATTTTTATCATTGTAGCTTACAGCATGATTGTGTTATTTTTTAGTTAGATATCTCTAATACATTATTACACATAACTAATTAAGTAATCATTTAAATGACTCAACTAAAATGGTTCATTGATAAAAAAAATTTCACATCATGTTTTTTAACACAAAATAATCGATCTTAGTTTGAAGCAATACCCTCACCAATGATTTTCCACTTTTATGAGCATCTAGAACAACTTGGGTTTTGCTCCAACATTGCTAACCCAACCTTGTTGATTTACTCCATTAGATTTAATATAAATTATCTTGTATTTATGTTAATGACATTCATCTTATAAGAAATTATTCCACTACTCTCCAACTTTCTTATAAATTTACATAACTAGTTCAAAACATGCAACATAGGAAAACAATCCGACTTTCTTGGCATTCAACTAACAGAAGCATTGTATGTTGTTGAATGTAGTAAGTAGTGCTTCTTATGTTGTTATTGCTATAAGCATATTGGTAAATAGTGGTTAGTAGACTTGGCATGAATGTTGTTCGCTCACTAACATGAGTAATGCATTCAATAGTATTATTATCACGAGCAAGACAATTGTCAATGACTGTAAGGATTATTATTTAAACTAAGTAAATTATTCCAAATTAAATATTTAAATGTTGATTATATCTTTATTCATTTATATATCATGTCAAAGAAGAAAATATTAAGAGCATATTAATTAGTGGTAATGATCCAAAAATTTAATGGGCATATTAAAAAAAATAATTGCGAGGAATTTCTTTGCCCTTTAGTAAATCTAATCGAAAGAGTGCCTTAAGTGGTGGTGGAGCATATTCACGGGGGCACACTAGTTTGTAAGGAGCATCTTTGGCATTCTTCTTGTTGACAATTAAACTTGAAGTGGCAATATATTGGCTTCTAGACAACAATAGATGTAGTGAGCATGCTAGCCTCCACGTGCACTCTATCGTTGAACAACTGGGGTTAAACAAGAAGGATAATTGTTATTTTTATGTTTAAGAATTTCAAGCTTACCTATCATCCAAGTAGAGTGGTTGAAGCTTCCAATTCTTGATGTACTATTATAGGGGTTGTCTTTTGTTGTCCACCATTTTGAGAATATTTTAGAACCATTTTAATCAATGTAGGTCAAATTAAGTTGTAATTCAATCCTTTTGCATGTTTTATTTCATACTTTGTATTTGTTCAGATGAATAATTTATGACCCAAATAAAAAAATATTCATCTCATCCCTCATATTTTTACTTCATTTGTACACATGTCAAATATTAATTTTTTAGAATTGGAGAATGCTTCATTACAAAAAAAAAAAAATAGTTTATAATATAATAATCCAATTTTACATAAAGATACTCTTTTTTTGTGGTGTAAAATTCTCATACACAACTTAAATTTGTCTTGCAAAGCTAGTATTTCAAAGACTTTTTTCTTTCCTTTCAAAACATGCATGAAGATATGTTTCGCAAAATAGGAAAATTTACTTGCTCGCACCGAAAATTAAATAAGACTTTTTCAAACCTATTTTTTTCTCATCTGTTAATTTTTTGCATTAAAATAATAAAATTTTCTTATTTTCATGAGCAATAATAAATCGATACATACATGCCACCCAGAGACATGTTCAGTAGGAATTAATTCATTTTGTTCATTTAATACAACTGTCACTCCCCCTTTCTTTGGTACACAATGGTTAGAGCTAAAATATAAATTAATACATCATCAGGTCCCATCCAAGGAAATAAAAGAAAAAAAAAACACCTCTATCTATATCTCTTAGCTAGCTAGCTTCAATCACCTTCTCTTTGATAAAAATCACCTCAAAAAGCATGCTCACATAGACATGAAATAATCCATCCATACCTTTTAATTTTGGAGACTGTCACTGTTTGGTCAAAAGCATCCTCTCTCTTTTAAGCTCTATTTAAGGCCTGCACTCAGCTTATAATCCTTGCCTTTGTGTGCACAACAGATTTTCAGCTCTAGACTCTTAAGAATGGCAGAAGTTTGCGTGAGGGCAACAATGAATAGGCTGAAGCCATATATCCTTATGATTTTCTTACAGTTTGGCTATGCTGGTATGTATGTAATATCAATTGTCTCGTTGAAGAAAGGCATCAATCATTTTGTGCTCGTCGTCTATCGGAATGCTGTGGCTGTTGCAGCTATTGCACCTTTTGCCATTTGGCTTGAGAGGTTATTTTCTTTTTTTTCTTTTTTTTTTTATTATTAATATTTATATTATTAATGAAACATCATTACTATACTATTAATGGGCATATATGTAAATAAAATTTAATATTTAGTCATTTTTGTGAAACATATTAATGTGGAGATCATGGAGGACGTGTGATGGTGGAGATGGCACTTTGCTTTTAAGGATTTATGGGACACTTTGATTCCAAGCTTTAGCATTAACAAGGAGAGAAAAAAAAGCCATTTAATTATTTATTGATGGAAAATTAATTTTTAATATATTTATAAATATTACATATATTTCAAAAGAAACAATGATTTCATTTTTATTTATTTTTAAGGAGAAAATAAATTCCTATTTAAAAGGAATTTTGAGAAAAAATTATAAAAACTTAAATTCAGTGTTTATATTTAATTATTTTATTCAATCAAATCATGAATATACACCACTTTACATATATATATATAGATTTATTGAGAAAAGGATCATTTATGTAGCATGGCCTAACAAATAAGCTGTACGTTTGCTTTGACCATGCATATATACATGCAATTGGATACTAGAGAAACTTTTTTATTTATACTAAAAGAATGTATGTCATGCACGTTAAGCAATTTCAATGCCAGAACATTAATAAAATCAGAGTGTGGATCATGGAGTTCAAGTACAATATAATACATTAATAAATGTAATTCATCATCATTAACATTTAAGCTAATGATAGACTATATAGTAGCTCAATTCCTTATTTATTTCCTAGTCTCGCGTGTATCTCATCATACCACACTATTTAGTTAGCTCTCTCTCTCTCTCTCTATATATATATGTGTGTGCGTGCGCGCGTGGCGCAAGCCGTGGCTTGTTAGTTATCGTGGGTCAATGGAAGGCCCCTCAGGTCATGGGTTCGATCCCCAGTGGTAAGTCCCCTCAGGTCATTCATGGGTTCGATCCCCAGTGGTGCTGAGTTCTCGAATATTTAGATAAATGGCATAGACTCTCATCATGGGGCCTAGCGAATGAGAAATCGGTATTTGGGTCTCTGTCAAATACCGATTTCTTTTTGTTATATATATCTATATTATTCTTTGATGTGACACTAATTGCACTTGCATGCATCTTCATATGAACCATGGTCAATTAATATATTTTTAATTCAATTCTTCTATGGTTTGCTTTTCAAAAGGAAAGGGAGGCCAAAGATGACACCAAGAATCTTCATTAAGATATTGATTATGGCACTCTTGGAGTATGCTCTAACCTCTCCTGTCTCATAATTATATACTTGATTACTTAACTTTTATGAATAATTATGGTTTATTAGATAGTGGTTAGGGTTCTAACAGTAGCTAGTCTGTGCTTAATTTTTGTTGCATTTCACAAATATTTCAGGCCAGTGCTTGATCAGAATATGTATTATGTGGGGACTGTGTTTACATCAGCAAGCTTTACTGCAGCACTAGTCAATATTCTTCCTGCCATAACCTTCTTAATGGCCTTCATCATTGGGTGACTTTTCCTAGCTTTTTTCATATCCACATTCATAAATTAATCATAAAAGAAACCTTATGATAATTTATCAAAACTATATATATAATAATAATACAAGAGAGATTTAATCTATGAATAAGACATTATTATCTGGGATAGTTGTAACATGTGAAAATGGCAAATCTTGGAGACAAATTAATGTATGTATGTATGTTTTGAATTCACTAATATGAACATACTATTAATGGAATTTGTAGGGTTGAAAAAGTAAAAATTAAGAGCAGGCGCAGCCAGGCTAAGATTATTGGAACCCTAGTGACAGTTGCTGGAGCAATTTTAATGATAATGTATAAGGGAGCTGTTGTGGATCTTCCATGGACAAGGGGAAGCAACCAACATGTAGTTACAGATGCTGGAACCCAAAATGAGAGGCACTGGATTATGGGTACTTTTATGCTGCTAGGAAGCTGTACTTGTTGGGCTGCTTTCTTCATTCTCCAGGTGATTATATTTGCATATAATATCCATTCATCTGGCTGATTGCAAATCCAATTTATATTTGGTTTGATTTTTAATTGAATCTCCATAAAATTCTAATCAATATTGAAATATTTTGGATCAGTTAAATGCTTTGTGTTGTAGGTTTTTTAAGTTTTTTTGTGAAAATAGAAATCAAAATTGAATTGAATTGACATCAAATTTCATCCAACTGTTTAGTTGAGAGAAATTAATGATTGGATATACATATTTGTTTTACAATATTCATTGAGATTGGAAAAGAAAGTGTGTCAATTACATAAACATTTTTATTTACATTCTTTAGATAAATATAATTACTTGATAAGTAAAATTCATCTTCATTTTCTGCAAATCCTTCAAATCAGACAAATCACAACTCTTATTTCCTTGAATAATACAATTTAAGTTTTTATTGATGCCCATGGCTTAAAACTCAACTAGAGCATATGTCAAAGTTGAAATCAGATCTGTTAAATTGAATACTTAGGGCCCGTTTGGGGGCAACTTATAAAACGACGTCTCACCGTTTGGAAAACAAGTTTCAACAGCTTATCTGAAAATGAGGTTAAGTTTTTACACTAAACGTAGGTCGCGGGTCAAACCCGGGGACCACCCTCGGGCCGCATTTCAGGATAAGCTGTTTATCTGAATAGACACAAGCTGCCCCAAACGCACCCTTAGTCTAGAAACAAAATGTTGTATTCAATTTGATTTGGCTTATCATAAATAACAAATTGAACTAAACTGAAGTTAAATCCTATAAAACTGGACAGTTATCATCAATTATTATTATTATTATTATTATTATTATTATATTTATATATATATATATATATATATATATTTGCTCACTTAACTTTTGATTAAAATGTTCCTAACAATTTTCAAATAATACTTTTCAAGGCAAATACCCTAAAATCCTACCCAGCTGAGCTTTCACTTGCCACTCTAATCTGCACCATGGGAATGATAGAAAGTGCTTCTGTTGCTCTTGTAATGGAGAGGGGATTAAAGCCTTGGCTAATTGGTTTTGATACACGGATCTTTGCTGCTCTTTACTCGGTAAATTTCTTATAAGATTTTACAGACCTTTGATCTCATATTATACATGTTTTTGATGATTTATTGCTTCAAAACTGCATTTTGATGGCCATAACTCAGGGTATAGTTTGTTCTGGTGTCACATACTACATTCAAGGGATAGTAATGAAGGAGAGAGGACCAGTATTTGTGACTGCTTTCCAGCCGCTTTGCATGATAATTGTGGTTGTTTTAGGTTCTATCATACTTGCTGAAAAGATCACTGTAGGAACAATGACTGGTGCCATCATAATAGTAATTGGCCTATA
Organism: Phalaenopsis equestris; assembly: GCF_001263595.1. Taxonomy (NCBI): domain Eukaryota; kingdom Viridiplantae; phylum Streptophyta; class Magnoliopsida; order Asparagales; family Orchidaceae; genus Phalaenopsis; species Phalaenopsis equestris. The sequence continues at coordinate 502,268 of NW_018164869.1, read as the reverse complement.
TTTTCTTATATGGGGCAAGGCTAAGGATCACTTGATTCAGTCCTCTCAGAAGCTCCCCAATGTGCTGAATGATACTAAGAAACCAGCCACAATAGAGAAATACATTGATATCTCCACCCCTTAATTATATATATTAGTCTTGGAGTATTATATGAATCTGCTGAGATCCTGTCATTGTAAGGAAATGAGTGTGATTTTTATTGGTTGCCTATTGCATATGTCATGCTGTATTTTGAATTCCTGTCAGATGTGAAACATTGTATCTGTGTAAGGAATTATTGTGCTTAGCTTTTGTAGCTTTACTTAAAGTGGCTTTTAATGGCTTCCTATCTTTTGAACTCCTCTTTTGATCTTTATGATGAGTTGCGAAGGCTTGTTGAGTTTGGTATCCGATCTGCAATATGTGATTTAATTTGGTATACAGTATAGTGTATAATTTAGAGGCTTTCAAGGTTGTAATTTTATGGTAGAAACTGAGCCTGAAAGTTATGTGTTGCCCTTTCTCTTCTCTCTTGATGGTTCATAATTATATTAGAACTTATATTATCATTATATATGTATATTTAACTTGGTTAAATTTTAACAAGAAGCACGTGTAGATTCTAATTTAGCAATAGTAGGTGGTAAAATTTTAATTTAATTGGGAGTGAGAATACAATAGTTTTTAGGCATTTTTAAGAAAATTAGCATTTTCTCTTTTGGCCTTAATGCAAAGAGTGTAAATGATTCGAACATGAGCAAGCTCAGTGTTTATTTATGTTTGGCTCTTTAAATAAACTTTTTTTCGAATTCAACTTAAGCTGATGTTTGTTTTCGAATAGTATTAATGAAAATACGCTTGTTTTGTTCGTTTAAGTTTTGAATTAGCTTGAATTTCATAAAAAATTATAGCATTTGTGAAAATAAATAATAATAATAAAATGCGTATACATATATGAAATTAAAAAAATAGTTTTTTTTTTTCACAAGTTTGTATTTACAATAGCAATCTCTGACTCAAATTATATTATAAAAATATATAAAATATATTATAAAATTACAATCAAAATTCTAGCTCATTCAAATTTTCCATTTGATGATCCTATCAAGTCTCGATTCATTTTATATTATCTCCAACCAACCAATTTCAAATATTATTGAACAAGTATTAAAATGAAAGAAAAACATGCATGTTTGAATTACCAAAAGAAGAAATAAATATTATTCATAATTAATATGCATAAGTATTGTTGATGTTAAGCTCAGGGTCTAAACTCCCAACATAAATAATAGACAAATTTATGATATATATGAAAAGTTCCATCCAAAGGCAATAAAAGAGTCAATTGAATTACCTTAGGCCCATAGCCCAAATAATGAAAGACTAAGTACTGGTGGAACTGCATATACATGTTCTCATCATTGCTCAACCAAAAAATGAAATGAGAAGATGCAGTTTAAGATATATATAATTATATAAGTAGCAACTATACCCTCCTAATCTCAAACTCCTAGACCTACATTCAACAAACTGAAAGCCAGCAGAAGAAAAATTATCAACAGATTTAGAAATTCAAACATTAAGTCAACACCATAGAAGAAAACCACATGTTTAACAAATCAAAAGCCAGTGGCCCAACACAGAAAAAATCATCACAATAGATTCAAGAAACCAAAAGCCAAGCCAAAGCCAAAGAAGGACATAATCAATGGATTTAACAAACTGAAAGCCATCACAAGAAAAAACCCATCAAAAGATTTAGCGCATCAAAAGTCAAGATAGCAACAAAGAAAGAAAACATCAATAGGTTCAGTAAGCCAAAGAGCAAAGGCTTAAAATAAGAAAAAAACTGTCACTAAAGAACATTTTCAACACACTAAAAACCAAGCTAGCACTAGAGAAGAAAATCATCAATAAATTCAGCAAACTAAAAGCTAATAAAGGTAAAACCTTCAATAGGTTCAACAAACCAAAAGCCAAAATATGAGACAAAAAAAAGTTACAATATATCATCATTTATAATTCATAAAACTCAAGGATATCAACAATTATAGACCTATAAAATGTCAAACACAACAATAATAATGAATAGGTAAACCAAATAGCACAGTATAAACAATAATTATATTCTTCCAAACTTCCAAAAATTAATACCAATAGGTTGAATTTTTATTTCCAACAAGCATAAATACACTAAGATTATTTATCATTAAAATTAGTGATGAAACATCAACAACATTGTACAAATACTAATAAATTGCTCCAAACTCTTCATAGAATACATCATAATAGAAGCAACAAGTAAGAAAATAATAGCAACTCGACAATAACTAAACAAAACAATAACAATAATAATGGATTAACTAAAAAATAGTAGTAATAACAAACATAAAACATCAATAAGTAATAATAGTGAAGCTAAGAAACTGTCATACGACTATAATAGTGATATTTGCACTTTGTTAATAAACTTCAATGTGTAAATAAAAGCTTTAGCTTATTATGAAAAAAAAATCTATGACATATTTAAATATAGAGGCTCATATTTAGGATTAAATGTTAAATTTACTTATAATCTAAAAGGTTACATATTGTGCTATGTTTTGCCAAATTTAAATAGTTGCTTAATTTATTATGTTTCGTCAACCTTAGATATACAAGATTCATATAAATGGTTGCATAATGTTATTAAGTATGCCAACCTTAGATCTATTAGAATTAATTTCTAAGATAATTATAGCACACATGATCATTTTTAAAATCATCATAGCCTATATAACCATCATAGTCTTGTACATATGCAGTTGCATGAGCTTATGTCATACCAGATATAGAAGAGAAGCTCTAAAGTTGCGTAAATTTTACCTATGTTTCTATAACGCTGCAATACATAAATAAATAAATGAAAGCATACACACAATAAAAAAATATACTAAATTAGTAGCAGCGCAAATAAGATATGCCCAAAAAAGTGCGTCCAAATTTGCCAAAACTATGAAAATTCAAAAGATTCCAAAATCCTTGTAGAATTAACTTCAAATATATTGTAGTTGCACATTAAAATTTTCCTATTATTTTATCTCTTCCTAAAAATAAAATTTGAAGAAATAAATTTTAGTATTTAGTAATAAGAATAAATAAATAAAAATCAACATTGAAGGAAGGATTACGAAGGGTGTTTTGTGTTTTTTCATTCTTTCGAGCAAATCTAATCCAACTTGTTGTATAAATCAAGTAATAACAACTTTAAGTTATTGACCGACCTTTTTTTTAAATCAACAATTACAAGAATTTGATGACGCTACTAGAAGATTTAAATTCCAGCACGATGCCAAAAACTTGACTGCGACTTTATATGTATATGTTAGATTTAATAAAGATGTATAGATATAATATTAAATAATGTTAAAGTCAAATTTATCAACGCAAGTATACATATCGCTCAAGTAATATAGGGCTCTAATGGAGTCCTAGATATTGATACCACAGGGAGAAATAGAATACTACGGACTAAGATTTAATAAAAAGTAATACTGCAACTACAACGACGTTCAAGTTGCTTATCCGTCACTAATAGGCAATTGAAGTAAATAGATAATTTGGATAATAACTAATTATAGAAAATAACGTTTAATTGTGATATTCAATATATAAGAAAGCATCATTCTCCTTGCCAAGAAATTATAGTGAATGGATAAAATGAATTAGTTCAATTGATATTGTGTCAAATAGGAGCATACCTATTCTTTACCCTTTGGTCCAGACATAAAGAACATTGACTAATCCTATGCTTGGTTACTGATTCTGCGGCTAGGCTATGAGGATACCAGCTCTCACTTCGGACCTCCCACGTTCCCCTCACCTGAGGGCTAACATCTACACATCAGCACCCAAACGATATGACCGAATTGGGGATTTAAGTCTGTCACTTTAAAATCTCCAATTCTACGTCCGATAGTAATATTTCCCTATTTTTTTGCACCCAACTTCCAAGGGCTTTGACCTCCCTGAATCTTGGATGTAATCTTCACTTTAGTTGTAAAACTCAACATATTTTAACAAATCAATTGATCAGATTGAAAGTAACTTAAGATCGAAGTGAAAAGATCATCACAATTTCTTAAACATTTTCATGGCTTCATCAATTCAAATCACCATTTCACAAATCTCGAGACAAGGAGAAAGACAGAGAAAACTACTCAGAACTCATGGGGAAAGCACAACACAACTTGGAATTCATATATAAAATCAAAGCCATACAAACTATAACAAGTAAATAACTTATCTCTAAATTTCTCCCCAAGAACACTCCTCGAAGTTCCTCTGAATCTCTTCATTTCTTTACAACACACGGAATTCCTCTTCGAAGTAGTAAGGAGGAAGAAATCTCTCCCTTTCCCTCCACTCTTACAATTTCTTGAAGAATTCCTCACAGTTATACGCTCTAGCAAGCTTTCTACGCACTAATGGATCCTTTCTAACATCCAGGACTCCAAAAGTCTCTCTATTTTCGGCCAAAATGTTCTCTTTAAAGATGTGGATGAGTTTCCCAAGTGTTGCTTACGCACTCCTCCAAAATCCGGCCTTATCCATTGTACATGTCACATAACCGTCGATCCCGCCGTCGGCGGCCTTCTGAAGAATTTGTCCTGTAGCCTCGAGAAAAGCTCGCCGTCGGCGCCCTAGTGCAATTCTCCACATTTTGGTCATTTTTGCTCCAAATTAGCTCCTTTTTGCATCTTTTTGCTCCATTGACCCTAATTCATCATTCCTGCAACAAAACATCAAAAATACATTTCTTTAAAGTGCAATATCATTAAAAACAGTATAAAAAAGGTATGAAAATCTCAACATATTTTTCTTTGGTCAGTTATAAAATATTTCTATAATCATCCAACACTCTACTACCAGCATTAAAAGTAGATTATGCGGCTAGTGCATTTATAAACACTAATAAAATATTTTGAGTCGTAATAGAAAAACGATGATACTTATGTGTATTTATCTTCCACCACTTGAGCATATCGAAAGTTTCACTACTGCACACAAGTAATCCCTGCTTAAGGTACTCTTATAAATCAGGATTAGATCACTTCATAGATCCATAAGATACAAAATTATCCTTAACTTAAAGTATAAAATCAAACTAAGATGAGAAAAGAATGGGATCAAGTACAGTTGAAAGTATCTCCAATGAAACATTGTTCTCATAGATTATCATGAATTGACTTAATATTATAATATATTCATAAGAGATAAATGTATTTAAAAATGTGGAACTAATAAACTTGAATTTTGATATAGGGTCTAAAGTTACAACAAACGACATTCAAAAAATTACATTTCCTCTAATATTTATCAAATTTATTTGCACACTCAAAGCTATATTTCTTATATAGTAATCTTCTGACACTAACGACTTTATCAGAGACTTGTTGACATGTATAACGGTAGATAAAATCTATTTGATATAGAATAAAGAATACTATTGATTATTTTAGTGACATCATTCAAAACTGAAAGAAAATCTCTAAATTTTTTCATATTTCATTCTATCTGAGTCAGTTGGCAACCATTTGAAGATCTCTAACTATAGAGTGATGAAAATATTACCATAAATAAATGCATAATCCAACAAGTTGAAAGTTGAGTATCATCTTATTAAAACATCAATAGATAAAGACGTTGTGATTAGAACTCTTAACTGTTTAGTCACTTGTATAAACTTACACAACCTAGCAGGTGATTTTTTAAAATATTTTATTGACTCTGATAATTTGAATGATATCTTGAAATTTCATTATCTCATCTTGGACCATTATATTCAAGATATGTGTGAAATATCTCACATGAAAGCAAATACCATGGAAACTGCAACTCTTCTCTTGATTGAAATTTTGCTTTTAAAGAATTAGCTAATAAATTATTGCTTCTTGCATTTTAAAGTAATTATAAACACTTTATCATAAAGCTTCCACTTTAATGAATAATCACATAGAGCGTCACATATGTAAGAGCTAGTATGAGAGGCTCTAACTCAATAAAATCAATAATTATCTTTTTTAACTTTTATATTTCATTAATTAATATTATCTTATGTTTAATTATAGATAAAAAAATATGTAATTAGTAGCACCCTATGAGCATCTTTAAGATAATATTTGATCTTATTTTTATTACGCTCATATAATTTCATGCAATCATTTTTTATAGTAATATTTGAACCAATTTCTTTCAACTATCATTAATGAATATTCATTTACACTTATCATTTTGGCATTTTCTTGTACTCATAATTCTCTTAGATCATTGAATATATGAATCTCCATTTTTTAATAAATATTAAAAGATAATAAGCTCAACTACTTCCATCTTTCTATCTAACATGTCAATTATTTTTTGACTCTTTGGTTTTATCTTATCATATTTCTTAATATGCCTAAGAAACTATAAAGTCATTCATGCTTTTTATTTTTGAAATTTTATGGCACAACAAATGGATTGTAAAAAAAAAAAAATTGACCCATTTGAAATTGGATTTAACATCTACAAGGGATGTTATATTTTAGTACTTTTACTTCCAACAATCACTTCAATATATTAAGAGATTTTTGGAGGATTATCATTTGTATTTCATAGAGCAACTAAAAATGGTTTACTAATTGATGCAGATTAGTATTATTTGAATATTGATATTTCAAATAACTAAAATAATAGTAAAATATCATAAGCTTCACATTAGAAAACTTAAGCTTATGTCAAACCTTGGACGAATTAATAAAAACTCTAAATTAAAATGTGTTCACTTAGAAATGGGTTTTCCTAAATTCTAAAAAAAAATAATTGAAAAAAAAGATTAGACATATATATCATCACTCATCAGATTCATATTAACTAAATAAACATAGAAAAAGTATAATCATGTCTGAAAATATTAAGAAAAAAATTTGCAAATTCAAACTTAATAATACATATTTCAAGAAAAAATTTAAAGATTTTTAAACCCAACCAAAATTTAACAACTTTCTTTAAAGTTTTTCTATTCTATATGAATAAATAGATGCAGAAATTATTAAGTGCATAGATGAAATGGTTTTGGATAAAGGTTACTAAAGTATTGCTTAAAAATCATATTTAACTTGTATGTGGGTAAAGTTTTATGTCACCTGTACCAAAGCCACAATATTATAGTGTGTTATATGCGAAGTGAATTTAAATTAGATTTAATTCTATATAATCAAAAATAGGAAAAAATTTTAGAAAAAGTAAAAAGAAAAAGAAGTGTAAAATCAAAATCAAACCATGAAAAACCAAACTAATGAAACAGTGCAGACTAAACATTTAGGAGATTATGCCTATTGATATATGGGATTCATCAAATCATTAATATGACTTACATACAAGCTGATAACTTTGATCATAAACTATCAATCTTTCAAATATTTTAAATTTTCTAATATAAGGGTTTACTAGTAAAAAAGTTAATTTGCATATCATTTGTTTTTTTGAAATAGTTGAAACTTATATGTATTATAGAGTCTTAGATGTTGCCATAAGACTACGTTTATTTCTATTTTTCTTAACGGATAAAGCTAAATTGCATATAAACTCCGTACCCCTAGACTTAATCACAACTTGGAATGAACTAGCTCAAAATTTTCTTGCCAAATCATTTCTTCTATATAAAAAATCGTCAAACTCAAGAATGGCCTAACTTACATTACCCAATTAGATAATGAGTCAATTTATGAAGCATATGATATCAAAGAAGTGTCATCATCATGCCCTACTTGATTAATTAATTAGTTATTCAAACTTTTTTTTAATGGGCTAATTAGTTCTTTATGGTATATAGCAGTTATTGTAGCTAGTGAAATTTTTTTGGTTAAACCATTTGATAATGTATATCTTGTTCATTTTAACTAAAAAATAGTAAAAATTAGATAATTTAGGATTATATCAAGTTCAAGGAGCACTTGTGTGTATGATGATTTTGAAAATGGATAGTATGGCGACCTTTGCTTTTAAAATGTGGAGTCATTGAACTTAGTAAATAATTAACAAAATAATTCGTATTCAAGCACATATAACTTAGGTTAAAGAAATCACCCTAATTTTAACTAGAATAATAATCAATATGTAAGGTATAATAATTGAAATAATAATCAAACTAATGTTATAAGATATTGGAATAACTAATTTAATAATTTTTTCAAATCATAAACCTAATTATCCATCAATTTCCACTTGAAAAAAACAATCTAAGGAAAACAAGTTATAATTAGAAGACTTGGTTTTACACTTGGATATTTAGTTATAAAATTAAATTGCAGCCATTGGGAGTACTAAAAATTAATTTAGATAATTGACTAATTCTTTACTAAAATATTATAAGGAATGTTACTAAGCAATACTAAAATTAACCCGAAAGACATAAGTAAGAAATAATATAAGGCTATTTAATTCAGAAGTGGTAGAGCACTAGAGGAGGAGATTATCGAGAAGACTAAAGTAGAACTCTCTATATCTTTAAATTTTTTATTGAAAGGACTTAAGTGACTTAGGAGCCAACATAAATTTGATTCCTTTATATATATTTAGGAAATTACCAATAAAAAAATTTTAAACTTGAAATATAACTCTTTAATTGACAAATCAACCATTAATTTCTCCTACAGTAGTTATTGAGGATGTATTAATCAATTTTGATAAATTTATCTTCTCTATGATTTTAATTTTATTGTGTTAGGCATGGAGAAAGATAAGGAAACCTCAATTATTTTAGAAAGAACATTTCTTACAACTAATAGGATGAATAAAGACTTGTAAAAATAGGAATTAACAATAAGAGTGTAACATGAAGAGCTAATTATTAAGGTAAATAATCTCATTCAATTCCTTATTGATTTGTTTTATAATTTTTATAGCATTGATAAAGCTAAATGTTAATAAAGATTGAATGAGATTTTGAGGATTAGAAGATTATAACAAATTTACAAAGATGAAAAATACGGAATTCAATTTGATGAGTTCAAAATTCCTCTTGTTGAACAAATGAATTCGTGGAATGATTAGAGGCTAATTAAGAGGAACTGAACTTAGAGAAGAGTCCTAAATTAAAAATTGACATAGTCAAATTCAAGGCGATAAACTAAGCATTGGTAGAGAGGCAGACTAATATTTATTATGATGTTAGTATTTTGGTAGTAAATTTTAACTTGGTTTCAATATTTTATATGAAGTTCAAATTTTGTAATAAAATTTATTTTCTATATGTGCACCGATGTGTATTGAGTGCTTAGTGTAAGTTTTATGGTGGTATAGTTTCATATGGTTGTATTTTTTTTTATTATTTTGTGTTTAGCAACATAACTTCTTTTTGTGCATAGCAATGCACCAGTTTAGTGTATTTTTATTTCATTTTGTATTCCTAATATGTGTGATTATTTTAGCATTTAGTAAAAAAGAATAGTAGACTGTCTTTTTAGTTAAAGCATCACAATGTTGGTTTTGTATAACATTGTAATGCTATTCATGTTAATTGGCTTGAGTCAATTATTATGACTTCAAAATTTTAGGCGTAGTGTTGAGGTACTAGGGTCAACATTATAATGCTCCATTAATTGATTTTGCTGTTTGACCAATTTTTTGGTAAATAATTAATGATGATTATATAATTTATGACCAAATTTACATAACTTTGACTCCCTTTTTGCCAGTTCAAATGATTAGTCATTGTGCCTAAGCATTGAAGTTGTAGGACCACAATGTTTGCTTATCCAAGAAGTTATCATTTTGTGCTACTTTTTATTATATTTTGATGCTTCTAGTGTTCATATATTGACACTTATGATTATAGTTCATTTCATTAAAAGCTTGAGCATTACCTTGAAAGGGGAGTCTTGAGGTTAAATATATCTTAGAAAACCAAGGTTAGCTCTTTTTCTTTAGAAATCATGTTAAGTTCAAATAGGATTTAAATAAAAAGAAGAGAATGGAAGGACTAATTAACTGGAGATTGTTTTTTAGTAGTGAGGATGTTGATGGCTGAAATCTACTCTGAGACAGGTATATCAATCACTTAAGTATATGTGTCGATCAAATAATTCACAGAAAAAAGAGTTTGTATATTGATCCCACGAAGATAGTGCCATAATATTTTGAAAAGAGAAACTCCAGTTTGTTAAACCGCTGAATCTAGTTTGAAATGTTCTAAGCTTTTTAACACAACTTCAATTATTATTCTCTAGATAAGTTTTGAGTATTTTTTTTAAACCCATGTTTAAACTTCTAAAAGTTTTCAAAAACTAAATTTATTTTTCTTTTCTTTGAAAAAATCTCTTAAACTTCAAATCAAAATTTCAAGTAAATTTATGACCTTGAGACATCTTGCATTCCTCGATCATTCCCTCAAAAATCTCAACAGGGTTGACCAAGCGACTGACCATGGTTTTTTAGCTCTCGGACATCAACTGGTGTGTGAGGAATTGACGTCATAGTCAAGTTCAAACAGACACAAGTAAAGGGCAACCTTTTGATACATGTGTCATTGGCTGTTTCAAATGAAAAACACAAGAAAGAATATGGTAAAAAGAAACTTCAAAGATCATTAGAAAATAAAAATCGCTCATGCCTAGGATTCTATCCATCTCAGACCAAGTGACCAAGACTCTACCCTCATTCAGTGGCGAGAGATCACCACTAATTTCTTGCACCTAGACCGATCGAGGGTCATCAGTAAGTTTTGGAGCAGAGTGATAAGTTTGCCAACTCGAGACCATGACAGGATTCTTAGTCGATATATGTCGGCACTATTTTGGTGTGGAGTTTGCCCGTAAGAATCTGTCGGTCATCGGAATTGAAATCTCGTTGCCCACTTCGGAAGGACGTTTTTTAAAAAATTTAGTTTTGAAAAAGATGAAGTCAAACTGACCCCATAATTTTCATAGTTTAGATGAAAGAGCGCTTTATCTCAAATCATGTATCTATCCCGAAGGATGAACGCAAGAATTGAGAGTGAGGCTCGATCAAATAAACTAAAGAAAGTTATGACATCCATTTGGTCTGCGAAACCAATGTATTGGCCGACAGGTTCCCCTATTTAATATAAGGAATTAAATAGGGTTTATATTGTGCTGGGTTCGGGAAAAGCTTCCTATAGGGGCAAGCCCCTATAGTTAATTACATCTTAGATAACTGAAGTTACCTAAGAATACTCTCGATAGAAATCAAGGAAAAATTATCTTCAAGGAGTTCAAATGGTAAGGACATTTCAAAGATATCGGACTAAGAAGTGTGAAGGGGGATTGGTTCAAATTTGGAACATTTTATT
>NW_018164869.1:484955-485193 GCF_001263595.1 Phalaenopsis equestris | reverse complement strand
TAGCTTTGGGCTAAGCTCAAATTGATTATTGTATTTGGTCAAAAACATCATTATGAACAACTTTCATGAAGGATGAAAGTTGTTTTGAAGTTCATTTGATGGTTAATTTGGATGGGTTTTAATAGATTTGGATTTAGGCTTATGTAGGGCTAAACTTGGGTCAAACTTGAGCTAACTTTGGGCTAAGCTCAAATTGATTGTTGTATTTGGTCAAAAACATCATTATGAACAACTTTCA
>NW_018164869.1:468795-484453 GCF_001263595.1 Phalaenopsis equestris | reverse complement strand
TATTGTGAAGATATGGTGTACCCTAGTTCCAAGTCAACACCCAGGGTCAATCCTAAAGCCAAGTAATCCTATAGGGACTCTTCTTGAATTCTCTTATAATGATCTTACCTACTAAATGCTAGAGGTTAAGATCAATATGTGGAATTTCAAGTTGAGTAAAAAGAAGAGTTTTGAATTTCTAATGGTGGGGGTACCCTTTCTAATTTTCTAAGACTAGTCAATAGGAAAGTCCTATGGCTAGACCTAGGCTATTAAAGAAGTTTCTAGACCTCAACCAAAAGTGAGGTCAACAATATACCAGCCCCCGAACCATCCAATTCTTTTCTAGCACTAGCTCCCACTCTTTCTAAAACCTCTCAAAATGAATCAGACGACCCTTTCTGATAAATCTGCATGGGTATCTTTAGCTTCTTGACAAGTTTCTTCTCTCATTTCTTCTTCAACTCACCCATCAGGCGGTGTTACTTCTTCATCTCGAGGGTAGCCAACATTTTTTCGCAATCCACAGAATTGGGCAAAGGATTTGACTTTTTCTCCATAAGAATATCTAGAGAGCTGGGTGATTTTTGGGAAAGACCAATATGCAGTACTGGAGATAGTCCATCAATCCCTATTTATAAGGGTCGTAGGTACAAAAATCCAAGGAGTTCAATTATTTAGTCTTTAGTTACGATAATTGATATTTATTTTTGCTTTAAAAATTATCTTATTCTTATTATAGTTTTCAATTTCAGAAAGTAAGAGAATCGGTGAGCTAGATATGTAGCTAAACATGTGTCAGCATGAATCCTGGGGTAGGAGGACACATGAAGTATCTCCTAGAGAAAAATATGATGCCTCGCATGTCTGCATAAGTATTAGCCAACTGTGTCAAAAGCCTTCAAGGCCCAAAATTTACCAAGCTACATAAGAAAAAAATTTTAATTCCATAATCACTCATGTCAAATGAAACATCAATAATGATCATCATGAAGAAAACGGTCGAACAAAAGTTTAACTCTTCTAACACCCTAACCATACTAATACAACCAAAAGCTCCCTAGAAGCTTTCCTTAATGACATCAATGGCCAATATTCAAATAAGCCGACTAGGCATCCCAATCAAGAGCCTTCTGACTACCCCGAACAAGAGCCAACCAACCACCTTGAATAAGAGCCAATCGAACTCCTTGAACAAAAGTACACTAATGCCGTTTTAGCGACTGATGCAGTGGCTAATGAGCGATAGGCTTAGACATGCAAAAAGACTAGAGTACTTTGTACGACCACCTCTAAAGCAAGGGTAACACATGTTATTTAACCTATTGTCCTCTTATCTTCTATAAATAGAATGACCGTAATATATAATAGGGGGGTTTTCCTTATTTTAGAGGTCCTCCCTTTTTGTAACCCGAATCATCAAGGATATAAAATGAGTCACAGAGCTTGTGAACCCAAGTTCACTCAAGTCACTGTGTGCACTTCACACACACACTCACTTTCTCTTGCCCCCCTTCTCCATTGGTTCGAATGCCCTATTCCTTGGGCATGTCTCTCGGAAGAACACATGAATAATATTAAAAATAAAAATTGTCTGATATATATGTAAATTTCGCTAGTTAAAATGTAAATACCTATGAGCTTTTTGCCAACTGGTTTGATTGATAAATATTTTAAAAGTTGTTTATGAATCATAAATTAAAATCTTACTTTTATCAAACTCTAGCTTGTCTCTCACCCATAAAAAAGGTTGATTGGTATGACAATAAATATTTAGAATAATAAACAATAATAACATTTAGAAATAAAAATTAGAAAAAAATATCAATATATAAAAAATTTTTTGTATTAGTGGTTAGTTTATCATTAGTATTTGATTTTATATGAGATGCATTATCTTTTAAGACAAATTAATCTTGATGCGTGCTAAAAATTTGCGGCGGTAGAATAACAAATTATCGTGTCAGCGTTGTACGAAAGTTCAACACACACACAAATGAAATAAAAAAAAGCGGTGATAACTCCAGAAGTTTTTACGTGGAAAACTCGTAAGGGAAAAATCACAGGGTCTGACCCAATTGCGAAAATTTACTATTGATTAATGATTACAGAAATCCCATGTCCCACAAACGGGAAAGGATAACTATATTTTTCAAGGTACAACGTCAACTAACGGCGTTTGGTTGTTGGTGATCGATGACGGTAGGTGGAGGTTGACGACGGTCAGCGGTGGTCGTCTGAGGTCGGTGGTGATCGTCGGAGGTCGGCGGTGGTCTGCAGCTTCTCCTCAAGACCTCAGACTCTCTCTAGATTTCCCCTCTTCATGAGAGGGATGTTTCTCTATTTATAGTATTCTGGGTGCAATTAATGCAGAAATATGAACCATTTTTATCGGACGGTCTGGAGAGCTTCCCTCGATCATACAGCGTTTAATGGACATTTAAGTGCTTTAATGATGTCAAAATTGAATGATCTTGGCTCGTTGGATTCGTCTTGTCGAGCCGTTCGATTTGAGTATAACATATTTGACAATCGTTTGACTTTCCAAATGTATTCATAAATATTCTAACTGTAGAATATTCTAACTGTTAATGACTTGATCTGAGTTTGATTTGACTTGGATTGGGCTAGTTTTCATATCATTAGGTCCGTCTCATTGAACATGTCAGTTTGACTATAAGTTTGCTGAAATCGGAGCTCTGGATGACTTTTTATCAAAATTTGAATGTTTCTTGCTTAAAATATCATTTCGAGATTCGTGTTGGACGATAAAAATTTGTTAGTGGTGTATCAAATCTATTAGGCAATATAATTAAATTTAAACCATCAATATAACTTAGTCTGTTACACAATCATAAATATAATCATACAATAAAATCATGAGATAAAATTTTTGGAAGAAATTTTATGACTATAGAACTTTACATAAAATCTCTAGAAGAGCACATGAATAATATTATAAATTATTAGATGAAATAGCTAAACAATGAGACATTCTCATATATGTGATTGACAAATATATCTATGAAAATCAAGAGCACTATATGTGAAAATATGGGATACCATATAATCATATCATTTAATGAATATGTATGGTAGAATTAACACCAACCAAAATAAACACATAACCAAACATCCTAGCAATTGTTTTCATAAATTTCTTATAAATTGCAGAAATGAAATACATCACTAACTTTGTCATAATTTCATTAAATACAAAATTTTGTCAAGCAATTAATCATATGTGAATTGATTAATATTAATTAATCAATTAAATTCTAAAATAGACAATAAAATGTTATGACAAAAAAACTTCCTCGAATTTATTGATTTAACTATTTTAGAATTTGTAAAAATGAATTTGCAGAATTTACAAATACTAATGAGTTAAATCCTATCTCTGGTGTGGCAGCTCCACGTCAGAAATATTATGTGTGAATAACGTGCGCGTAAATTGATAATATTTTGATGGTATTCACTACAATACCACTGCAATATCACCAAATTTATATCTTAACATTTCTTTCTAATCCAAAAAAATATATTACCACAATATCAAGGTATCAATCCACACCTTATCTTTCTATCTACTGTCGAGCTAAAAATGTTAATTGCAAACGAACTAGGTATAAATTGGTGGTATTAGGATAATATTGTAATATAATTGAGGTGAATACCGCCCAATACCATGATGCACACATGCAAATAGTTGATACCACATGTAATATTTGCTCACTATCGAGGGAGCGATTATTGTGTGTTCAATTCACACATGTGAAATAACAATATTTTGATTATCAATACTACTAAAATACCATCAAATCCATGTTGGGTAATTTGGAGACCGTTTCCACTGAAATTTAATTTGTTTTCTAATTAAGAATCCCACATACTGCTCATCTATTACACCCACCTATCGCTCACCTTCTACACCCATCTGCCGCTCATCTATCTCCCACCTGTCACTCTCATGGTTTCTATAAATAACCTCTTTTGGCTTAAAAGAGGGCCAAGCCAAGCAAGGCAAAACCAAACAAGTTAAGCCAAACAAGGTCAAGCCAAGCTCTCTTGAGAGCTAAGAGAAAGAGAGGAAGAGAGAGAGAGAGGAAGAGAGAGAAGAAAATTGAGATTTTCTTGTAAACGTCGAGGTGCTCGACGGTGTAATTTCTTCGAAGAAATAAAATTCTCTGCAGCTCCGTGGACGTAGGAAAATTTGCCGAATCACGTAAATCTGTGTGTCCCTCTAGAGTTTTTTCTGCGTGCAATTTTACTCGTTACATTTTTCACTTTATTGCCGTCGTTTTTCACAACAATCCATACTTATTTCACCTTATCTCATCCCTACTCAGGATTTGTTAGGGGCACCGTGAAGCTGCCGTAGAAAAAACTGTTTATTTTTCAAAAAGTTGCAGTGATTATTATAAATTTATTTTATTTTCAAAATATCAAATTGTAATTTTATGGCAATCGCCACACTTTGATAATTTAGGTTAAAAAATATAAATTTTTATCACAAAAATTTTTAAATAAAAGAAAAAAAAAATCCTTCAGAAAAATTTGTTATGTAGATTTGAAAACCATGACAGCAGACTTTCGCCCTCGATAATTTTTCCTCTCCAGGGTTTAGACATTGCGGACGGCTCCCGTGTGACTGGAGAAAGTAAGGGAGACATTGAGCCATGGCCACGACCGACCGAAGGCCGCCGGTGTCACTCGATAGGAAGAAGAAAGAAACGAAGAAGAAGGAGAAGAATATGGAAGAAGATCAGAAGAACAAGATGGGGCAGGAGATTGAGGAGATTTTTAGGGCTAACAAGAAGAAAAGGAAGGAATCCCCTGGAGTTGCAGGGCAAAATTCAAAGAAGACAACTGTAGCAAGTGTAAAAGAAGATAAAAAGGTTAATAAGAAGAAAACGCCGAAGGAAGAGAAAGAGAAGAAGAAGAAGAACGGATTTCTTGTGGATGAGAGTTCCGAGAATAGCTCTAAGCGGAGGAGAACAGCGGAAGGGTTTGCTATCTACTCTGAAGAGGAGCTTGGTATTGGTAATCAAGACGCCGGAAACACACCTTCGTGTCCTTTTGACTGCTCGTGCTGCTTCTGAGGCTTGTTGTAAGTTGCAAGTTTTAGGCAGATGTTTATCTTTTCTCTCTTTCCTCTTGTTAATTTTGATGTTTAATAATGTTTTCTATTTCCAAATTTCTATTAGCATAAATTATATATCGTCATTTTGGCTTCAGAAATTGTTGCTTGTATGGAACAAATTTGTAGAAGTGTTGATTCATGGATGGAATTTTTGTTCTAATTTTACTAAAAATGTTATAAGCAATTAGTCTGTTTCAGGATTGTTCTTTTTATAGATCCTGGTAAGGTTTATAGATCGAAATTTCTCTTTTGTTGCTTGTAAATGATTATGCACTTGACAGATATATAGCTGAATTTGTCATGTTTTAGTATATGAGTCATGTTTTGCTGGTCATTATTTCTTGTTCTTATTTTATGCTGCGTGATTTCTTACTTTTGAGGGTCTTCAAATATTGAATCTGTGAATTTTATAAACAGAAGCTATGAATCAAATCATCTTTAACTTTTTATAGATCCTTTTATTTTTTCCGAGAAGCTCTTTTCCTAGCATCCGTGCTTGATTTTTGGAGAAAGTATTTTCAGCCAAGTGAGCAATGAAGAAGTATGTTTTTTATTGTTATGTGAGGTACTGGTTTGGAATTGAATTTTAGTTTGAGGTTTTACTATTCAGAGTATGGTGTCAAATTTTGTTAGTCGAACTAGTTTCGAAGTTGAAATCTAATGTGCTTGTTGTGGAAATCTTTCACTCATTAAATTTAGAGAGCTGATTGTCCGATGTGCTTCATTTTCTTTCCAAGAATGTAGTGATATGCAAGGCATAGAAATTAAGATTGGGTTAATTATGGGGTAATTTGACATTTGTGGTTTAATTATAATCTAACAATCCAAAATACACACACACAAACACATATTTATGTATGTTTGCATATATATAATTAATGGTAATAAAAGGTTTTATTTTTACCTTCGCATTAATTAAAAAGAAGTTCAGGATGCTTTAAAGAAAATCAAGGGTGCAAAATTAGTAGGATCTGATGATATCCCAATTGAAGGTTGGAAATATTTAGGAGATTTGAGAGTTTCTGGACTAACTAAACTCCTTAATATTATTTTTAAAACTAAAAAGTTGTCTGAGAAGTGGAGGAAGAGTATTTTGGTCCTCATTTTTAAAAATAAAGGAGATGCACAAGAGTATTTAAATTATAGAAGAATTAAATTGATGTGACATACTTTAAAATTATGGGAGAGGGTAATTGAACATAGGTTAAGATGTGAAACAAAAATTTATCATAATCAGTTTGGATTTTTGCCCGGCAGGTCTACTATGAAATTTACATTTATTGAGAGGTTTGATTAATAAGTACAGAGACAGTAAGAGGAATATATATATGATTTTTATTGATTTAAATAAAAAAAAACTTATGATAAATTCCAAGAGAAGTTCTTTGGAGGGTTATAGAGATGAAAAATGTTGATATGACTTATATTCAAGTCATTAAAGATATATATACTAGAGTTATTACTTGTGTTCAAATAGAAGGAGGATTTGTCCAAGTATTTTCCTATTTCAGTTGGATTATAGCTGGGATTGGCTTTTAAAGCCTATATCTTTTTTGCTTTAGTTATGGATGCTTTTGCTTGACATTTATTGGAGGATGTACGTTGGTGTATGCTTTTCGCCGATCATATCTTTCTTGTGGATAAGACTAGAGAAAGAGTTCAGGAAATACTTGAATTATGAAGGTCTACATTGGGGTCTAAAGGCCTTTGTTTGAGTAGATTTAAAATTGAATGCATGGAATGTAATTTTAGTTGTAGTAGCTCTAGTGGTAGAGTGTTAACTATGGGCGATCAAATCATTAAAAGGTGTGACCGTTTTAGATATCTTGAGTCTATTGTTCAAGGTGATAGTGATACAGATGAGGATGTTAATAGTAGAATTTAAGTTGGTAGGTTGAAGTGGAGGAATGCATCGGGCCTTTTGCGTGATAGAAAAGTACCTCTTTGACCTGAAGGAAAATTTAATAAGATGGTGGTGAGATCTGCAATGCTTTAGGCACAAAATGTTGGCCGCCTTTAAAAGAGAAGCATAAAACAAAGTTAAGTGCTGTTGAGATGAAAATGCTTAGACGGATGAGCAGCCTGACAATTAGAGTTAAAATGCAAAATAAATCTATCCATGAAATTGTTGGTGTAGCTCTAGTGACATACAAGATTGGAGAGACTTGTCTTAGATGATTTGGTCACATTAAATGTCAATCATCAAATGATCCAGTTAGCAAAATAGATGTTTTAGATTTGACCTATGTTAAGAATGTAGAGGTAGACTTAAAAAGACTTGGGCATATTGTGTAAAACATAATCTTAATCTATTGGAGTTAAACAAAAATTTGAACTCAATAGGACACAGTGGAGAAAAAGATTCATGTAGCTGACCCCACTTAGTGGGTAAAGGCTGCTTGTTGTTGTATGATATTTTTTAATCACATATTTCTTAAGGAACTTATCTAGTTTAGCTGCCTAATTTTTCATTAACTTTTGTCTTCATTTATTATCATTTTTTATCAGTATATTCAGAATGTCTTGAGTTTTCAGCTGTTTTCTATCGTGATTAAAGATCCATTATCATTTCCTTGACCTCAATTAACTATCCGGGAAATACTTTTTACGATCCTCATGTTTTATTTGTTCTTGTTAAGTGTTGAACTGTTAAAATCATTTGAGTAACTATTTGGACAGTTTTGCATTCTTCCTCTCTTTTGGTTTTTAATACTTTGGTATTAATTTTATTATTAGGTATTAAGTGCTCATCTTCTATCCTCCATTTTACATTTTGAAACCATTGAAGTGTAATTTTTTGCTTTCTTATCTTCACAGAATGTTGTTGTTGTAATGCCTTCCATATCATGATTCCACAATCTATATTTTTTCATAATAGCCACACACCCACTTCATATTATTTTTAAAAAATAAAAATCAGGAATGGATCTAAATACCATAGCAAGCTCATTAATTTTTTTTTAATTTTCCTTGATGTTTTCACTATATTCTTATATGGCATATTTTACCTGATACGTTTCTCCATTTTAATATGTAGCATTACATCTAAGTTGTCCTTTTGATTCTTGATGAAATTGTGATTAAAAGGCCAGTGATTCATATTTCATTTTGATCTATCTTTTGGTCTCTCCGTTGTAAACCTTCTACGGAGATATTAGTGCTTTGATACATGATATAAAAGTATCAGGTTTTGTATTAGCTATGACCAATTTATGGAATTGTAACTATTAATAAGCAATGCCAAGGTTGACATGTGATGCCCTTGCAAGCCATAATTTTTCATCAGTCCAAGTTGCATTCCTTTCTACATTAAACACTTTCATTTATTTCTCTGTATATTTTTTGAAACTTTTTTCGTGTATACTTTGTACCACATTATTGCCTCATTTTTTCCGTTACCTAATTCATCTTCATATTCTGAAATTTTTTTTTTGAACTCTGCAATATATTTTACCCTCTTTAGTGCACCATTCTCTTCACTTATCCCCTGTTAATCTGCACATTCTTGATGGTGCTTCTCCATTTTCACTCAGTTGATGTTTTCATTCACATTGTTACCTGGCATTGGGAGTCATCTGGCATTATTAAACCTGAGTTCAACTATTCTTTGACTTTCTATCAATGCTCTCTTTGTGTTTGGACTTGGTATCTTAATGGACAAATGTATCATTCTCAGGTTTTGGCTGGTATCCTGACAGAAACAGTAAAATTACCAAAATTTGATGGATGCAATCAGTCTTTTCCGCTTGTTACTTTCACATGAATGCTTGTTAATTTTTTTGTAGTAGAATCTAAGGCCTAGGGTCGATGCTACTTTATTAATTTGGACATCCTTATTTGCATTACTTATTGCACTTCTTAGTCCTTTTTATACGACCAGCTATTGGGAAAAATGTTCAATTGCTCCTCCTATAACATTCATCTTTGTTCTTTCTACAATCTAAAGTTATCCTTTGGTACATATCAGTTAGACCATCTTATGATATATTATTATTTATTTTCTTGTTCCATGATTTTTTGTTGATTCATTGAAGCAAAATTTGCTTTCATTTTTCATATTTTTCTTTTTGTTTAATTAATTCTTATTAGTTTTATTAGTTAATAGGGTAATCGATACAAATAGTTTATGTTGGTGCTGCTTTTAAGAATTTCCGTTATGCTTTACTGATATGTTTGGTGTGGTTATACGTTAAGCAAAACCTCTCTACTTGCATAATACTTCAGCGTTGTTCAGTTGGTT
The DNA here is from genome assembly GCF_001263595.1 of Phalaenopsis equestris. Taxonomy (NCBI): domain Eukaryota; kingdom Viridiplantae; phylum Streptophyta; class Magnoliopsida; order Asparagales; family Orchidaceae; genus Phalaenopsis; species Phalaenopsis equestris. The sequence continues at coordinate 475,091 of NW_018164869.1, read as the reverse complement.
CCTATAATGGGCATTAAAGATGATTGCTAAAGTAATTTTTGTTTATTTTTATGCTCAACTCTTTTCAGTACTGCTGGGTTTTTTGAGGGGGAACTTACATGCATATAACAAAATTCTGATGTATTTTTTATCTAAAATCTAGGTCTTTACATATATAAAACTAAAACCTTTAAATCACATTCAAAATTTTACCAATATTATATTTTTTAAAGTGAAGCAGACCTTTTCATCTGTATAAGTTAATGTGATTGGGACAGTAAGATGTTATATAAATACTAAAGTTTAGGTATTAGATATATATAAAAATAAAAATGTTGTGGTATTTATGTGAATCCTTTTTTTTGGGAAATATGTTCAAATTTCAGTATCCTGGAATTGACTAAATAGTATATCTGTCATTTTCCTGACCTTTTATGATGTTGAAGAAAGACTAGAACTAACTTTTTTCTCTTTTCCTAATCCAAAAATTTTTTTTATGAATTTTCAAACTTTGTTTCACGTTGCTTCTATTTTTGAAAGGCCATGTAAGGTGTATCAAAAGGCAGATTCCTTTTTTCGGCCTTCAATGTTGTGTTATTGTGAAATTAGAGACTTACTGAAAAGTTGAGGGAAATTTGGCTTGGGCCTAAATAATACAGCTATATTAAAAAAAATAGAATTTTAAGAAAATTTTACTCTTTTTTTTTCTCATCATGAAATTCATGGTCATGAGGTCCAACAATGTCTTCAAATTCACCCGGAGGTAATTTAGTTGAATCACATAAGTTGGATTGTTTGAATTATCCTTTAAAATGGTTCTTGTTTGAAGAAATTGACTAATTCTTACTAATTCCTGTCAGGATCATATACGTGGACACAATAATGATGCTACCATAAATTCACTTAATAATCTCTCATTTTTTTTGAAGGTCATTCTTCTATCCAAAACTAAGTTCTGCTGTTGAGTTGCCTTGGGTGATTGACTTGGATAATATTCGGCTTAGTGATTCCTTAGTTCAAGGTAATATTGATAATTATCTTCTGGTGATTCACTGCTTGTTGAGAATGTTTCTTTTAAATGTAGGGTTGGTACTTCACTTTGAATTTAGAAATGCTGGTTGATTTCCTTATATTGCTTTCTTCTCATTTTTTCATAAAAGTCATTTTTTTGGTTACCTTGTAAGATGAAATTTAAGGTTTTAAAATGTTCTCTATGAGAAAAATATGACAAGAAACAATATAGTTACATCTCTAAGCGTAATGAGATACCAAGCTTCTATTATGCCTAAATGATTTAGAATATTTTGTTTGATTGTAAATCGTATTTTTATTAATAGAGCCAAAAAATTATTTAGAAATCGTAATATTCATATTTTAGTTCTCTTGCATTCTTTTTTTTTCTGCTAGTAGGATTTTGAGTATTCAATATCATTTGGGCTTTTCGTAGCTCCTTTGCTAATTGCTCTAATATGTTTTTGAAATGATTTTGTTCAAGCCCTTCATATTAAAGTTTCTAGGGAAATACATATGTAGCACACAATTCTTATGTACTTACAGATCTCACACCACACACTTTGGTGCTTTAAACCTATGCAAGAAAAGATATATTACACTTTTAAAAGTGATAATAATGCTATTTTGATGTGATATTAAAGATTTGAGTGCGTTCTGTTTAAATATGAAAATTTAGGTGTGAGATGTGTAAAATACATAAAAAATGTGTGCTATGTATGTAAATGTTCGAAATTTTTCAATAATGTCTTTAACTTTAATTGAAAAATTGTTCTTAAAACTTAATCTGTACATTCATAACATGGCTTAAATAGGGTATTACAATATTTTACAAACAAAGCCCTAAACTTCTTTAATATTTTCTTTTTACCAATAGGATCCAAAATAAGGTCCAATTCTCAACACTCACCCTCAAGATAGGCAAAAGATATCCACTTAGCCCATCTTGTCACATAACTTAGACAGATATAATGAACTAAGTCATTTAGTGAGGCAGTCTGCCACTTGCTCTCCAGTGGCTAAATGACTTAGCTCTAGTCGCTCGTTATTCAGCTTTTCCTTGATGAAGAATCTATTGATCTCCACATGTTTGGTTCTATCGTGTTGCACTGGGTTTTCGGCAATGCTAATTGCCAACTTTTTGTTGCACCCCAACTTTATTTGAGTTCCTTAGTCCATCTTGAGCTCGACCAAGAAGGCTCTCAGCGACATCATCTTGGTAACTCCTAAGGTCACGACACTGTACCCTGCCTCTGCTGTTGACCACGTTACAACATACTATTTTTTTCTCTTCCAAGCGACTAAGTTGCCCCTTATGAACTTGCAATATCCTGAGGTGGATCTTCTGTCATCTGCACAACTCACCCACTCAGCGTCACAAAGGCCCTCAATGTCTGCATGTACATTCTTCATGAAGTTCAACCCTTTCCCTGGTGCACTATTCGGGTACCTCAGAGTCTGATACACTGCTTCCATATAGCCTTTCCTTGGATCATGCATGTAGCAGCTCACCACGCTCACTGCAAAAGGGATTTCGGGTCGTGTGACACAGATCAGAAGACCCACTAGTCTTTGGTACAGCTCTTGATCAACTAGTTTTCATGCCTTTGCACTTAGCTTGACCTTATGGTCAATTAAAGAGACTGCAGATTTGCACTTCAACATGTCTGTTTTCGTGAGGAGATTCAGTACATACTTTCTCTGGCCTTAAGTCCACGGGCCACTTTAGTATCACGAAAGTATCTGAACTGTCCAAGATCCTTTACCTCAAATTTATTGCCCAATCTCACCTTTAGTTAGACAATCTCTGCCTCATTATGGCCGATAACAATGATTTTATCTACATAACAAGTATAGTGATGTGATTTTCATGTTGCCGAAAGAACACCGTATGGTTTACATTGATCTTATGGTATCTCATACCCGCGAGGAGACTACTTCAAGCCATACAATGAGTGAGCCTACACACCTTGCTCGCTATTTGGACTATACCGAATCCTGGTGATATATTCATATGTATCTCTTCCAGTAACTTATCATGAAGAAATGCATTCTTCACACCAGGTTAGTGTAATCTCCATTTACCATTCATTGCCATAGAAATCGGTGTCTTCACTGTGCTCATCTTAGTTACTGGTGCAAATGTTTCATCATAGTCAATGCCATATGTCTGATTGTACTCTTTCAGCACCAATCATGCTTTGTACCACTCAACTTTTCCTTTTGGAGTTTGCTTCATTGTGAAGATCCACTTGCACCCAACTATTTTTTTCCTCGCTGGTAACGACACTATCTACCATGTTTTGTTTTTATCAAGAGTCTTAAGCTATTCATGTATGGTCGCTTTCCACTTGGGATCATCCTTAGTAACCTGTCAACACTTGTGTATAGAAATAATATCCAAAGATGCAATGAATATTCCATGTAAATGTGATATGTTAGAATATGAAATAAAGGTAGCAATGCCATGTTCCCATCCAAAATGATCATGAGGATGTCTCGTATTGCTTCGAGAGATTGTCCTTAAAGTTGGGGGGTTAGGAGAAGGACGATGAATCATATCACATGAGAGTTTTGAGTCGTAGGTGTTTCAAGGGTCGGGGAAGATCGGGAAAAGGGACTAGTTGACACATGTGGCATTGCAGACACCGTTCTCTCATTTTGCTTGCTTCTATGTCTATACACCTTAGCTCATATTCAACCTGAATCCCATCATCTCTGGGTTCACTCTCCTCATTTTCTTTTCCTTAATTGATTCATCTTATATAATAGAACAATGCATTTCTCCCACTCGCATCACTCTCTCACCATTGCCGCTCACCCTCTTGTCTCATATCTATATTGTTTGGAGAGTCATCAAAGGGTGATGTCACCTCTTGAGTGTAGTACGGCTCAAAATCTCTAAATGATACATTCATGCTCACAAACAGTCTCTTCTCGATTGCGTTCCAACTAACATACCTTTTCTAGGTAGCAGAATAACCTATGGACACATTTCACAGCTTTATGATCCAGCTTCCCTACTGATGACCTTTATCTTTCACAAAACATATACATCTAAACACCTTCAATGAGAGGATCCCATGATTATATTCTTTTAACACCTGATAATGAGACTTTCAATCCAATACCATCGAGGGCATTCTGTTGATCTATTGAGCAGCTGTCAAAACTGCTTGCCCCCATAAGTGCTTTGGGACATTCATTGCGGTCATCATGCTTCTGGTTACCTCTAGAATGTGTCTATTCTTTCTCTCTGCTACTTCATTTTGTGCTGGTGTGTATGAACATGTGGTTTGTTGCTGTATCACTTGGGCTGACAATTATTTCCCAAATGTTTTGTAAGTATGCTCTGTTCGATTATCATATCTGAATACTTTCACTATTGCACCATATTAAGTTTGGATTGCGTTTTGGAAATCTTTAAAGTAGGCAAACACACCACCCTTATTTTTAATCAAATATAGCTAAGTAACATGAAAAAATAATAAATAAAGATCATAAAATATCGATAACCATTCATAGAACATGTATAACAAGGCCGCTAAATATCAAAATATATCAAGTTAAAAATACCAAAACTCTTTTTCCCAAAACTGATATAAGAGCTCCTAGTAATTTTGCCAAACTCACAAACATCACAAAAAAGCTTTTGTTAATTTGCTTTTTCATACAAAGAAAGATATACCCGACTTAATAGACTAAAATAAGAGTGTCTCATGTGTCTGTGATGTAGCAGCAACTTATCCTTTACACTCTTGGATTCTTCTAATCCAACACTCTCTGCCATGAATGTCAAAGCTGAGTCCATCCCCTTTCGATCCATGTATCAGAGTCCACTATGCCACGTTCTAGTTTCAAGTGTTCAGTTCGTCTCTTTCTCTTGAAATATCACCTTAGGAATATCAAAAGAAAAAACAATGTAGTTAGAGAATTATGAAACTAATGGAAAAAAAAGATTCACTGGAAAAGAAGGAGCATGCAAAACATTGGATAAAGTTATATAATTTGTACCTCTCATTGTATCCTTTTCAACCACAGGCTGTGTTGTAACATCAACAGTCTGGATGCTCTTTGGTACTATTAGGGGAGTACATGAAGAAAACTCTCTAGCAGTACGTGCCACATGTTGATATACACTAGAATCTACTATCCATTCTAATGATCTTATGGTGAGAATAGAGGGAAGAGCATGTGTATCACAAGTATCTTTATTAGAGTAAACATAAGTGATAATGTTACCCTTTGGCGACGATTGGTTGGAAGCCTTTTTAGCTCCTTCTACTATTTTCTATTTCCTCTTCAACAGCTCTAGACACCTATGTATTCCTCCTCTGCTACCATCAAATTGCTTGGTGGCCCTTTTTTCCACCTTTTCGACCACCACGACCACGACCTCCACCACGTCCACCTGTCTCGTGGCTTAGGATAGGTCTTGCATGCCTAACTTCACTAGAATTGTAGCACTTGTGAGTTTCCCTCTAGATGCATATAACGACACGTATAATACCCGAGTTTAAGGCAGCCAAAATTGATCTCACACTTGGAAGTCCACTTGGCTCAGAGTGTAGCTTCATGCAACTCTCCTCCTATATTATTGTAGCATTGGCCCCATCCAGCGAAGGGATAGGCGCTTGAGCTAGGAGGTCAGATCTTCTCTGAACAAAGATTAGATTCAGATGAGTCAGGAACTACGCAGTCTTCATCTATGTAAAGATCTCACCTTTCTTGCACTCCGGATTGCCACAACTCGATGTCAGTGAGAAGTGATCAAGATCTACCCACAACCGCTCTAGCTATATGAAGTACTTCTGTATTGATCTATCATCCTAAACTACTGTCTCTATCTCACGCTGAATCTAGAACGGCTTCATATGGTTCTGAGCTTTAGCATAGATTTTCTTCCACTTCGTTTAGATGTCGCTCACGTTTCGAATGTCTTCTACTGATGAGACATTCGATGGAACCATCGAGTTTGTAGCTAGGTGTAAAACAATGCATGTGTGGTCCTTCACTTATCCCTCTTAGCACTGTCACTCAGATATCTTTCTAGTCTCTTCCTTGCTAGGACAACCTTGATCCGTCACGACCAACTCAAATATGTGGCCGGTCCATCAAGTTTCAGATTCACTGGAGGGACATCGAGCTTCACCTGTGTTGGAGCATGTGCTGAGGTGTCGGCGCTTAAAAGGGGAAAAGTTAATGTTTGGGGGTCGCCCGTAAGAAGCTGTCGGCAGCCGGAATCGAAATCCCATCGCCCGCTTCGGAAGCACTTTTTAATTTACGTATATATATATATATATATG
>NW_018164869.1:465732-466634 GCF_001263595.1 Phalaenopsis equestris | reverse complement strand
GGTGAGAGAGAGGAGACACTGATCCATCTAAAACACGAAAAAACGGAACTGGCACAGCTCTCAAAAGACTCCTATCGGAAAGACCTGGAAAAGCAGTGCCCGAGGTCTTTCCTGACAAACATAAATTATTCCTTCGCGCTGATTCTCCAAACCCCAATGACGTAGGACTAATCAAATCGACCAAATGCTCTTCCAAAATGAGATTTAAAATTTTCCAAGCCTCGAAAGAAAATAAACGCGGGGAGAACATTGTTAATATTTCCAAATTCGTATTAAATTCGAAATTCTTCCAACTCAATCCATAATTCCATATATTGAGTAAGCACAGAAATCTTCCTACTAAACCACATAATTTATGTGCTCACGATCGGGGTCATCACAAAGAGATGAACAGCAAGTAGGACTCACGGCCAGGGTCAGTAGAAAAGAGGAAGCAGCCCACAAGGTTCATAACCAAGGGCAAATTAAAGACAGCAAATAAAACTTATAGTTAGGATAATAAAGGGGCCTAAAAGAATTAATAGAGCTCACGGTTTAGGGTAGCAAAGAACGACTACAAAAGCCCATAGCTAGAAGCCACCCAAAGCACAAGGGGCTCACGGCCAGAGCCACCAAAAGGACCACCAAAAGGGAGCTATGCCTCCTCGACTAAATGAAGAGACGACTGAAATAAATACGATTTTCTTTTTGGATGGCAAACTTGATTCATCCAAAACACTCAAGTCAATCCCAGCTTAGCAGAGGAAGCCAAATCACACCCGATTTTCAGCAACGAACCTCACGGGTAAGGAGTAAAATGGGAGACTAATTCAAACACAACACCAACCCACGGCTAGGCACCAAATAAACATCAAATCGCAGCCTCATAAATTGCCAAATCCCTCCATCACAACCACATAACA
>NW_018164869.1:464656-465272 GCF_001263595.1 Phalaenopsis equestris | reverse complement strand
AAACAAAGCCAAAACCGAGCTCAATCGAGAAACAGAGCCAAAGCCGAGCTCCCAACATGAAACAAAGCTACAGCCAGCCTCCATCTATAAATAAAACCAAAGCCAACGAAGGTAAAATGAGCCAACACAGCCCGCATTAGAACCAAACCGAGCCCCTCAAGGCCAAACAAAACGACATAGCTCCCCCCCTCTGGAACCAAGCCAAGCCCAATCAGGAGTCAAGACCAAATCAAGAAACAGAGCCAAAGCCAAGCTCCTAACAGGAAACAAAAATAAAGCCAGCCTAACCAGGAACCAGGTTAAAGCCAGCCCCCAAGTAGGAACAAAACCAAAGCTAGTCATTTAAAGCCCAAATCGAGCTTAGCAACTTCTAGAATACAGATTCCCATCAAGCATAAAACATCCAACCACTTCGAACCCAAAACCGTGACTTCAAATCAAGCTAGAACTGAGCTCGACAGGAACTAGGAGTCAAACACAGCCCACATTAGAACCAAACCGAGCCCCTCAAGGCCAAACAAAACGAACTCCCAAAAAGAAACAAAGTCAAAGCCGAGCTCAACCAAACCAAAACCAAACCAAACAAATATTAAAATCCAGATATATTAAAATCCAG
>NW_018164869.1:464257-464525 GCF_001263595.1 Phalaenopsis equestris | reverse complement strand
ATATTTCAAACCAAAGAGTGTCACAGGAAGCCAAAACCGAGCCTCCAAACCAAGGAATCACCTGCATATCTGAATATTTAGGCATGAAACAATCTCAACAGGTATTCGAACAGAGATGATGCCGCATGAGGAGCTAATTTAAAATCCATATGTGTATGAGAAATAAAATAAGCTCTCTAACATTCTTTTTAAGCAAAAGCAGGACATAAAATGCTAAAACCGAAACCCCAACATGCTTGCAAGAAGTGCTGGAATCATTTCGAAAAAA
>NW_018164869.1:434422-463705 GCF_001263595.1 Phalaenopsis equestris | reverse complement strand
CCGCGGGCAGAAGAAGAACAGGGAAGGACGAACGAGGTCAACGCTTCCCTCGCGTGGAGGAGGAAGAGCTCGCACGGCTCGAGACCGAGAAAGGGAAAGGGCCAGACGCGCGAACGGGAGAGCTGCGGGAGACAGAGCTCGAGCGCAGGGGAGACGGCTAGGGATTAAAGAGGAAAGAAAAAAAAACGTTAACTAATATATATATAAATATATATATTAAATATATATATACATATAGATATTAATTAAAACGATTTATTCGCGCGCAACGACGCGACAAAATGGGTGTCCTCTCCGAGCAAAATCGACGTTCCGGACGCGTTGGCGCAGTCCGTTTCGTCATCCGGGGTCGCTCGGAAGACGTCGTCGACAATCGGGTCAAAACGCGTCGAAATTCAAATTTCACAAAATTTCGACCCGCGATCGATCGTCCCAAAAGGTTTAATTGAGCATTCAATAGGCAACAATGCAGGCAATGCGAATTGCGGCGATCAGACATATTGACTCTCCAAATTGCGAAGCTTGTGCGCGCGGGAGTGCGAATTGTGGCAGAAGGCCAACCTAAGGCTCGGAAAGGTCCTATAGGAATCCATTTTGGGCTTCCTCATGTCGGTTTCATCCTTCTAAGTGCTAGAAGTCGATACCACACACGCGAAACCTCCAAAAGAGGACGGAAATATGTCGAACTAAAACGAGGCGGGCACCACTTCTAAGGCTCTAAGATAGTCGCAGGAAGACCCCTAAGGCTAGATCCTAACTCCTACGAGGAATACTAGATCTCACGAAAATTGAGGTCAACATGAGGTAGCGGCTTCCGTCGAGATGCTAGCTCTCTATATGAGCCCGACCAAGACCTTTAGAATGTTAGGATCTATCTTCACCAAAAGTTCCAATCCTTTATCTCGTGCACTATCTCCATCTCCTGTCATTAGAAGTTCCAATCCTACATGCCCATTGAAGACCACCAAAACGGCTCCCGCTTCCTTGTATATGAAGCTGAAGCCTCCTCTATTAGCTCTAAACGCGACTTCTTCGAAGGATAGAAGCGGAAAGCTGAGAGTTTCGAGTCTTTTTATGCCGATCCGGGTATCTGTACGTCGATCCCGACCGGATACCAAAAAAACTGGGAGTTTTGGGTCTCTTTACGCCGATCCAGGTATCTGTACACCAATCCCGACTAGATCGAGCAGTTTGATGTTGCTTCGTGAGGACAATGCCGAAGGAAGAGAAAAATGGGAGTTTTGGGTCTCTACCTCGTTCTCGACTAATTGATCGAGTAGCAGGCGACTAGGGCTCTAGTACTAAATTGAAAAATTGCTCTCAAAAGCTAGTTTGTACATTCATAACATAGGTTTAATAGGGTATTACAATGTTTTACATATAAACCCCTAGACAAAACCCTGTTTTACATGAACCCCTAGACAATTACATAAACCCCTAGACAATTACATAAACCCCTAGACAAAACACTATTTTACTAGAGAAACCCCTAGACAATTACAATGTTTTACATGAAAAATTGCGACTTCTTCGACTGTTGGCTAGTTTGTACATTCATAACATATGTTTAATAGGGTATTACAAGGTTTAATAGGGTATTACAATCGATTGGTAAAAAGCGAATATTGAAGAAGTCTAGGGGTTTATTATGATAAAATATGCTTGAAGTTGCTACCACTATTAGTGGCCCTTGGATGGTGGGTTGAGATTTTAATGACTTTTATCTCCTAGTGAATGATTGGAAGGAGCTTCTCCTAATTGCAATGATGTGAAAGAATTCTCTAATATTATGCTATATTGTGGTTTTATGGATTTTAATTTTTTGAGTACCATGCATGCTTTGTCTTAAAAGAGATCTTTGGTAACGTTTGCATGGAAATCTTATCGGTTTTATGTGGAATGAGATATTCCTTATTCAGGTGTTTGACATATCTTAGTATTATGATTGCTTCAGACCATTCTCCTCTGCTATTTAAAATTAAAAAACTGTGTTTCCCTTGTATGGGTACATTCCAGTTTCAAAATACGTGGTTGAATGCTTTTTCCTTTATGCAGTTGGTGGTGGCTGTTATAGCAAAATTTTGGAAGCTAAAAAGAAAAAAATAATATTATTACTAACTCTTCTATTCTCAATGAAGCCGTAGACATGTTACTTAAACTGCAATGTGTGGAGTAAATTTATTGGAATCCTGCAATATTAAATTTTTTGCTATTTGTTGATGAAAAGAAAACTTGTAACATTTTCATAAACTTAAAATTTCTTATGATGAATGGATAAAAGAGGATGCTCCTATTGTTAATTTTGCTATTGATAATCAGTTTTTTTTTTCGATAATTTTATTAGTAATCTCATCAGAAATTCAGATTGAGATTCTTGTTTATTATCTCTGACATCGGTAATGAATTCTATCTGCTTCTCCTTCTGCAGAAGAAAGTTTTAATTTTTTTCTGGCAATTGATGAGCATGCTGGCGGGTTTCGATGGTTTTTCTATTTTATTTTTTCAAAAGTGTTGTCAAGTGATTAAGAAGGATGATGAAAATGCAATAAAAATTTTTAAGGTTAGTTTTATACATAAATTATTTAATTTTTTTTGTCGTACGTCCATAGCCTCTATCCTTAAGATAGTTACTCTGAATTGTAGGATTTTTGTCAGATTAGTTTGTATTGTTTTTAATATAATAATTTAAAATTTTAACTTTCAGACATGGCGCCTTGTTTTCTAAACTCATCGAAGAAATAATTTGGTTTAGTGAAATAATGTGATATTTTTGATTATATATTATCGACTTAGCACTTGAAGATGATCTTTATCTTAGAACTAATGGACATAATATTATTCTAAAATTGAATATTTCAAAATCTCATGATTGTTTAGATTGGAATTCCTTGTATAATATATTACATTGCTTTGGCTTAAACATTCTTTCATCAATTAATTAAAAGTTGTGTGGAAAATGTTTGGTAATTCTATGGTTCTTTTATGATTATTTTCAAATCGTTTGGTGTGTCATAATTGGTGATCAGTGAACTCTTAAATGACTTTGTAGAGGTCATATCAATTTATTGAAGGGCTATTCCCATTGGAATTATAGAAGACTTAAAAGTGTTCTTATTTCTCATTTATCTTTTGCTAATGATTTTATAATTTTCACTAATGTTACTCTAGCTATGATTGAATTGCTTAAGTTTTTTTCTTTTGAGAAAAAGAGTGTTCTTATTATTTATTTAAGCAAGAGTTGTTTCTTAACTTCAAAATACAGGTCTTCCAGTAGGCATATTAATTTCATTTCTCTAGGTTTGGGTTTTCATTATTAATCTCTTCTTATAAGGTATTGGTTCTGCTTTTTATAGGTAACAAGAGATTCTTTTTATTTTAATTTGTTAATTGCTTTTGTCCAAAACAAACTTCTAGCTTGGGAAAATTTAAAATGCTGTCATTTGGAGATAACAATAACTTTATTTGTACTTTGCTTTGACAATTCAAATTATTTTACTGTAAACATTTCAACCTGCTTCATTTGTTTGTAGTAGGATTGAAAGATCATTTAATAAGTTCCTTTTGGGGTTTTGCCTCTCATGGAAAAAAATATTCATCAAGCTCCTTAATAAAACTTTTTCTATTAAACTGGTGGGTTTTCAATAAAAGATAATTGATGGGTTGAGTTTATATACCCCAAATACCTTTGCGTAAATATTCTTTTTCTTGTTATTATAAAAATGGGGGTTCTTAATTTTGATAGCATTATTATGGTATTAAGTGTGAAGCTGAGAAATTCATCCAATGGGGGTTGGGTGGACCTTGTTACTTTTGGCAATATAATTAATGAGCAAATTCTGGATATTATTTCACTTTTCATAGTTGGTGTTATTAGTAACATTTCACTTGATTTTTTCCATGAAGACTGCATTTTGTTTATTAAATCTACCTCAGGAGGCTTTGTTAAGCTAATTCTGTGTTTAAATTTACTTTGTGTAAAAATCTTCTGGTATTAGATTCTATATTTTTTTGGAGATTGCAGTATTCCATTTTGGTAAACTACTTGATATTATTTTATTTTTCTTGATGTTATTAAGAATATTTCATTTGTTTTTTCTTGAGAAGGTTTTTTCCTGTTGAATAAGTCTCTTTCAGGAGGCATTGTTACCAAGGAAGTTGGGAAAATGAAGACATGTTTAACAAATCCTGTGTTTAAATTTATATGGGGTAAAAATATTCTGTTATCATATTCTATGTTGCTGTAGATTGCTTAAACGATCATTCTAGTGGATTTTTTTTTTTAGTAAAAATGGAATTTTGAGTGCCTGATATTTGTCCTCGTTGCCGCCTCATTGAGACAGTAAACCATGTATGCATTGATGTCATCATTACTTTGAAAGTTTGGTTATGGTTCTGTAACATATTTAATCAAATTTCTTTTGTTTTTCAAATTCTTCTGTATTTGAGCTTCATAGCCATCAATTTCATCTTCAGGTGGTACTTTTAAAGGTCATATACCTATTCTTATTTATGATTGGAACGAAATGAGAGAAAGTATCCTAGTTCTAAGATGGATTATGTCAGGGGCATAAATAGATTGCATGTTCAGATTTATCAAATCAATAATTTCTCTTCTTTTAGGGCTGTTAATGCTGTTTCTTGTATTGGCTGCGAATCCTTGAGAATTAACATTCTTTCAAGGATTTCATTATTTATTGGCGAAAACCTGCTCTCGGCATAATTGAGATTAATATTGATGGTATTGTTGCAATAATGTGGTAGATGGCGACATTTTCTAGGATTTTCAGGGCAATTTTATCTTTGTATTTGCTGCCTTCTTCACTGATTCTGCTCTCTTTGATGAAATTATGGCTCTCAACTTGGTATTATAATCTTTTTTGCTGTTATTTTTAATATTATTTGGATTAACATGGATGCTTTAGTTCTAAATCTGATTAAGAATTGAAAGCATGGGAATGTGGTCTTTTTTTATGAGGACAATTTTCTTTATATCTTGATTCTTTGCAATATTTCATCCTTCAGATTATTTTAGAGAAGGCATCCTTGTGCGGATTGGTTAGTCAACTTTGATGCTTATTTTGATACTTCCATGGAATTCGTAGGTTCCAATAACCCTTCTCAATTGAGACCATGAAGGCTGATAAATTGCGTATGTTTTTATTTTACTAGGAATAATTGGGATTGTTTTCCTTAATTTTGGTCATCTTCTGTTGTTGTGTTTCCTTTTCCTTTTTTTTTTATGAGTTGGCAGTAGTAATCTTTGAGCCTTTTTGTACAGTTTCAAGTGTTAATAAGTGGTGTATGTTTTTTTTTCCAGACGTATTAGAATACCTTTAGATTATAGCTAATCATAATTCTATATGTGATTACTTGGTTATCTTAGCTTTGTGGCTGATTCCTTTTCATTAGTTTTGAAGTTTGCTGAGTTGCAGACAAACAGGATATAATAACTATAATATTTGCGATATAAGTTTCTTACATAGATCATGATCTTCGAATTCAGCGATTTAATCCTCAAAGTTGCTTGGTGTTCATTTTCATGAGAGTTTATTTTCTGATTATTCTTTTTTGAGTTTGAGCCTGTTAGTTTGCTCTTCATCCTTGAGCTCATTCCGTGTTATGTGTTTTCTTTTTTTAATTGTTATTGTGGACTTTTGCCTGATGGCTGTTGGCTGATTTTGAGGCTTTTGCCATGAGATCTTTGGTTATAGTACCATACTGTAATGATAAGTTGGTTCCTGAGTTATATTGTTCAGGAATGCTGAATGGTGTATTTTGCTCTGTCCAGTGATGTCTATGTCTGCATTATCATTCGATACTCTGAGTTAACAATATTCTTTTTTTTTTGAGTTTGAGTTCAATATTCTTAAGCTTTGGCTTAATAAATTTAGCCCTGTTTTTGTTAGCTTAGTATATCGAAAGATCGCACACCTTGTTTCGAGCAAAATCGATTAGGTTCAAGGCAGCTTGATAAAAAATGCTACGGATAACAGACTAGCATACTTGACGGGCTTGCGGTGAACTTATTAGGCTCTTAGAGAAAATACCATAGCCATCTCGGTTCAGGACTTTATTAGGCTTACTCGACCGAAACAGACTGGTTATGTGCTTATTCAGCCAATTTGTTCAAATAAGTTAACTTCATCGAGGAGAAGCCTTCAATAAAGTTCTTATGAAGGAAACATTGATCCTGCTGATCACATAGCTTATTTTGAGTCGGCTATTATCTCAATTAGAAGTGATGCTTTGAAATGCTGCTTATTTTTTTTCACCTTTAAAGAATCACTTCTTAACAAACATTGTCGAGTTTAAAAAAGTTACTTGTAGCATATTTTGCAATTGCATAGAAGCCATTAAAAAAACTAGCAAGCTTTTTGAAAAACCAAGCAAGAACCCTAAAGAGTTATTGCGAAAAGTTCATTCTAGCTTTTAACATGAGATGCTGATTGTCAAAGACTTCAAACTTACTGTGCTAAAACAATGATGCGATTTGAATTGTTAAAAATGTTTTTTGTTGGAGAGTATTACATTACTCTTTTGCCATAACAATAAAAGCACCTAGAATTTATGTTATAAACTCCAGGTTGCCAAATTTTTATTCTTATTTTTGAACTTTTGTTTGATTCAAGCTAATGTTTAGACCTACTAAATGTCTTAAATCATGTTTTATGCTATGTATATTTTCATGTCTGTGAAGTCCCATTTCAATTAATCAAGGGAAAGGAAACTAGAAATTGAAGGAGAAGTGAGGAGTCGGGCACTTAAATGAGGGAAAGGAATCGAACAATTTGAAAGCCAAAGAGGGGGATGTGAAGCGAAAGGGTCGGAAGCCAAGCAGGTAAATTTCGCTCTATAAAAGTTGCAAGCAACTTACTGTAGCGTTGAGCAGCTTATCTTCGCCTTGTTCATGCCTCAACTAGCAAAATTCAGCCTTTAATTTCGTGGCTTGTTAGGTTCTATAAAGTTTGAGTCATTTAATTGTTTACATCGATAACTTGCAAAGCATGTTAATGTGATTATAGGAATCAAAGCTATTAATGACATATCAAGGCTATTAATGTCATGGATTCCTATAATCACGTTAACACAACTGATGCCTGACCGATCAAGGAAAAAAATGCTCTCGTGATGTCGTCGAGAGCATGCATTCAGTGAAAAGGTAGATGATGAGTCGAACATAGAGAAAGAAACCAAAGGAAGAAGAGGCTGGCCAACCTGAACTGTGGCACAAGACATCATCTTCACTGCGCAGAAATCGCTCGATCTCGATCGACTGAGTTGAAGGAGAGGAAAGGGAGGAAGAAGGCGCAACGACATTCATGCATTCGTGTGATCCTGATCTCGATGAGGGAAGAAGTCTTGCGTGGTTGCGGGTAGAGCTCGACTAAAAGAAAAAAAGGGTAAGATTTTAATATTGAAGTTATTTAATAGAACTTATATAAATATAAGTTATATATATACAGTCACACACAATAATATATATATATATATATATATATAATGTGTGTGTTTTGAGAGTGTAAATTATATTAATAGAAAATTTTATTGAATTAAAACTAAAAATATATAAAGTTTGTTTGGAGGGAAAGGAGGTGAAGTGTGTGAACTGGAGAAGGAAAATGACATTACAAACTTCGGTAAGGAATAGTTTTAATGAATTTAATTAGGATTTTTTATAAAGTAAAATAAAGGAAACATGATACTTAAATTATTTAAGTTTAATAGCTAATTAAAATTTTTGTAACCCGAGTAAACATGCTTAGGCTTCCAATTTTAGAAAAGTCGAGACATTCAAGCTCAAAATTAATCGTCATCAAGGTGAGTATTCATGTTCTTATTATATGGTATTATTTTGTTTATTTTAGGCCAAATGTATTCACCAATATAATCATTACTAATATTGAAATTATTGCAAACTCAAAATTTTGATTTTCAGTGAATTTTTTGTTCATAATGTAGGAATGATATGTGTGAACATCATTATTGAATGATTCGACTCTATGAAAATGAGAAATGAATATTTTCTTTTTTTGAAAATGATATTTTTATAGGATGATTATATGATCATGATTGACTTTGATAAAGTTACCCTTTGATATTAGCGGGGGAATACTAATGTAACCGTTCACGTATAATTGATACAAACTTTTAGAGTGCTCCTGTAATAATTGTATAGATATGAATTGGTATTGCTATATTTTTGATATAGTATGACTGTTTGAATAACATTAAATATTAATATTGATTTATTAAAATGTTTAACTAACATGTGTATTGTTTTTTTCTTTTTCATTGTATTACTGTAGCTAAGGAGTATAAGTATTAATTGTCTTATTTAATTCATTGTTATTTTTAAACTAACATTTCAGGTTAATTAAGTGATTAAACGATTAATGATGCTTGTTAAAAGAGAAAATATTACACCAGTAACGAGATAATTTTAAATATATTGTTTTAATTAAATTTTGATTAGTGGCTTTTTCATTTGTTAAATTGTAGATGAGTATATAAAATTTAGTTCCTCCACTAGTTTCAAGTTCCGGATCGGGTCGTGACAATGACTTCATTCACTCATTAGTTTATTGTTGCGCCTTGGGAAAAGCTATCCTTCCAATGAGCCAAGTTAGGACTTTTTGATACATTTTTTTAATATATATATATATATATTTATATTTATATATAAAGATATATATGGACCGTACATATTTAAATGTTGATTCACATACATATCACTTGGGGACTGTATATATATATAGCCATATGGACCTGTAAGAGATCACCAGCTAAGTATTAGGGCTGTAAATGAACTAAGCCTTTGACAAATTATTTGTAGCTCGACTCGATAAGAACTCGTTTGTGAAGCCTCGATATTATTTTAAATACTCAATTATTAAATGAACATGTTTAAAAATATTATTACTCGATTCATTTATGATTGTAAATAAAATTATTTAAAGCTCATTAAAGAGCTTGTTGTGGTACTTGATTAAAGCTCGGTATTAACCTTTATACTCGAATAATGCTTATTAAGATAATTAATTTTTTACCATCTTATGTTTTAAAATTTTAATTTCAAAATCTTATAATATTAATCTAAATAAAGTAGAATTAAAATCTATTTTAATATTAATTATTATTTTTATATTATTATTGCACGGGTCATAGCGTTATAAGAAAATCTAACACATAGAAAATTAAATTTTAATAGAAAAGGACGCCAGCATTTTTCACGTGGATAAATTTGGAATGGGAAATAACCGCATGGTGTTGTCTCATTTAAAGTAATCTGCTATAGGTGTATAATTATGAAGAGATACCCTTTTCTCACAAATTGGAGAGTAGGGTCACAAATTTACATCAGTTACAACACTTGTTCGTATATAACATACACAAAATTTTGAAGTGTATGAAAAAACTCTTAAGAAGTTATCGCTGGATCTTCAATATGTCATTAAGTATTATGACCATATTTAAATACAACTTTACTACAAAGGGTGGCTAACGTCGGAGAGCAGGGGCTGCCTGTGAGTGGTGGTCAATGTTGATTGATAGCTACAAATACCGGAAGTTGTCAGGTTGTTGGCCTGGAACATCACTGAAATTAGTTATCGATGGATCTTCAATGCGGAGCTATCTGTTGCAGCTGTATTTAAGATACGTCGTTACAAACGAAGTTGGATGACGACGAGCCGGGATGGCCGACGACAAGCGGTATTCGATGATTATAGAAGCCAAAATTTATTGTTTAGTCTTAAGTCTAGAATAACATTGTAATTGGTTATCACTGAATCTTCAATACGATCCAAAATTTATTGTTGAGTCTTAAGTCCAGAATAACATTGTAATTGGTTATCACTGAATCTTCAATACGAAGTTACATGTTATTACCGTCTTATATTAGATATGTCGACGGTGGTGGGTAGGGGAGGCTGACGATGAGTGATGGTTGATAATTGCTGACGGTTACAAAGGTTGGAATTATTAAAGGGTCTCCAGTCTAGAACAATACTGAAATTTTACTCCTTTCCCCTAAGTGAGGGGATCTATTTATAGTTTCTAGTGGAGGGATGTTTTAATCCTTTGGTGAATAGCTCTTATAAACACATGATCGAATGACCATATTGCTACCCCTTGATCATAAGATATCTTTTAATAATTTGAAGGTGTTAATGGCCTCAAAATTAAGCAAGCTTAAGCTAGTTGGATTGCTCTTGTCGAAACGCTCAATTTGATTATAAGCGTCAAAATTTGAGTTTATTTGATTATTCTAAAGCTTCTAAATTTGTTTTAATGGATTTGATTTGGACTTGATTGGACTCAAATTGAACCAATTTTGGTATCATTGGGTACCTCTTTTCGAGACGACAAATTTGACTATAAACTTGTTGAAATCATGACCCTGATTCATCCTGAATTTGGATCTAATTTTTTTCTTAATTAAAAGTATCACGAGAGTTGTGTCACATAAAAGAAACTTATTGATGAAGCATCAATTATTAACTAGAAGCTCATTAAAAACTAATTAACAAAACCAAATAAGAAAAAGAAGATTTACATGCATGCTACTCAATTCTCATGTATTTATATCTCTAATACCTAAAATTCAATTTTTTCATACCTGTGATCTTATCTATGCATAAAAATGTCTATTCCTTTTCTTTAAAGTTAAAATAATGGTATTTTTTATGAGATATAAAAAATTTAGATGGCACAAATTTTAAAAGTAAAATTTAAATATTAGATATGTAAGTATATAAGAATTGATTGGTAGGAATGTAAATGGCCAAAAAGAATTTGAATCCGCTCTCCAATAACGGAGAAAATTTGCGTACGTAAAACGTACGCAGCGCTGCGTACGTCAGACATGTTACAGGGAGGGTATTGGGGGTTATATCCGCATTATACCCCCTATAACCTTCATATAACCTACCTGTCACCTATCTGTAACTAGTAAGTTCCGCGCATCTATTTTCATATATTTATAAGTTACATGTAGGTTACACGGGGTATAACGCGAATATAATCCTGAATACCCTCACTGTAACCTACCTGACGTAAGCAGCGCTGCGTACGTCCGCAAATTTTTCTCCCACCAAACGCAGCCTACCAAAAAAAAAAAAAAAAAAAAAAGAGAAAAAAGATTTTCTCAAAAAAATATTTAGTCCCACATCAGTGTGGTAAATTTTTTAGTGGTTTTATAATTTTAAGAATTTTATTAGAAGAAATTATTTAGTTATAGCATTGGTGTCGTTTTCTTACATTTTTAAAGAATATTATATTCATAAGGTCGATTAAGCTATATATTATTAAAACATAACTTGTATCTTTTTTTATTGACAAACAATTCATTGAGTTTTTATCTCAAATTATAACATTCATTTAATGCCATAAAATGAATTAAAAATTTAAAATATAACTCAACTATCTTTTATTAAAGATAATTACATGCATATCACTTGAAACTTTGATATCTACAAAACTACCAATCTTCTCATTTTTTTGAACTATGGTTATTGTTGTGAATTTAACCATTCTGTTCCATTGTTCATGAGAGCCGTTTTGTTTTTGACCAACAACATCTACTCATATCCAGCTTCGTGTCATTTTTTCAGACAGCGATCAGCAACCAGCAAGCGGGGGAGAGTCAAGTCAAGTACAACACAGGCAAGACTCTCACGTTGGGTTGGGGAGCGCCAAAGCAACCCGACACCCGGGTCACTACTAAAGAGTTGGCGCCTTCTTTTGAAGGTGAAAAACTACAGGGCTCATTTGCGTGGGAATTTGAAAAATGTATAAAAGAGAGTTTCTATAGGTTGTGTAAATATGAAAGTTTTGAATGTTATGCATGCAACTGCCCCCTTTTTTAGTACTTTAATACGCGTCTAATGAGCTTTACATGATCTAATAGGGCCTTAAGATTAAATTAAGCTAAATGAATTAGGGTCCTTACAACCTTGGCTCCATTGAGTTGGCTTTCCTCACTGCAGGACATCATACGTTCAACCACTATGTCGCGAATAAGTGCACCCTCTTGAGTCAAAGTTGATCGCAGTCTGTGATTACTTGGAGCTATCAAGGCCTAGTCATAACAAGAATGTAAAATAATACAAAATAAAAATAATGACACAATAAATTTCTTTCATCAATAGAGTATATCTTAGAAAAGTAAGATCATATAAGCTAAATTAGGAAACTTCTCACAACCTAATCCTTACTGGATAATATAGAAAATAGAGTAGTATTTGGTGAGCTCTCTGTCTTCATAGAGGAAAGCTGCAGACTGAAAATATCTTCCACTTGTGCATAATTTTTCTTTCCCTCCATCAAGGTTTTCCTTTGATATAACAATGATTAGTTTAAAAAATGCTGCACTAAATGTTATTGTGCTATAGAAAATACAAAGAATGCATCCTAATACTCCATCTTTGCTTGTTTTTATCTTTGTTACGCAGTTGAAAGTCATGTCCACAAATTTGAATTTGTACATTAATGATATGCTTTAAATTACTATTTTATTAGCAGCAATGAGACAAATATCAAGACTTTGTAAATAATCCAACAGTAAGTAGCTCTTTATAAACATTTCTCATATGAGTCCATTTAGTGAAGAAATAAAAAACATATACATATAAATATATATATATATATATATATATATATATATATTAAAAGGAAATGGATATTTGACAGAGGCCCAAACATCGATTTCCCATGCGTTTTTTGGCCCCATGATTAGAGCATGCGTCATCTGCGTAAAATTCCAGAGGCCCATGATGAGTTCGAACCTATGACCTGAGGGGACTTACAGTAACCCCGCCACCAACAGACCAAGACAATATATAAAGTGCAAATATCTATTCTATTTCATCCCAGGCATTGGCCATTACTTTTGTCTGGCTTGACGGGCGGTATGTTGTGTTTATACATTCTCAAAGTGAAATTAAAAGGCATTGGTGCCCATTCTAATATCTCTTAAACTATAATATTATGACCTATTGTTTCATTTAACTTTATTGCTCTCATTTACTATTTACTTTTTTGGCCTGAATCGCTTCCGGTCAAATTTAAGTCAATTTTTTATATTCTAAAGCTTCTTCTATTAATATGGTAATCACAAAATTAAAGAAAAAAGCTATAATGTTGATATAACTTATAGATAATTTAAGAATGTGTGGTCCTTTGATACATCATAATTGAAAATTTCATCACTTTTAGAATGCTACATTTTGAAAGCTATGCGTAATTATATTGTTATTTTTACATGCCATAAAATTCATGAAAGGACGTGTGAGAGTTCTATGTCCCAGCTTAACATTAAGATTTCACACACAGATATATAAAAAGAGAGAACACAGGAGACGGTAATTTTCAACTAAAAAGCTGAGAATGACAAAACACGAGGCTTGGCCCAAATGAAATGAGTCACTATATGAATGCAATTACATTGTTTTATTTTTCACCTTTAATAGAGAAGATAATATTATAAAGTGATAAGACTAAACTTAATCTCTTATAATTGTAATAGAGTTAGATGGGTGGAAGATGAACATGAGGATTTGGAGAAAGACTGTCAGGTGAGAACGGTCGGGTAAGATTATCAACAATGATAATAAGATGATAACAATTAGCTAGTGGCGATTATTTACATTGGATGTTGTGTAGAGCTTTAGTATTCTTCAAATCTATAAATTCTTTATTAACTTTCCTTATTTTTCATGTGAAGCATAGTGCTTTATTTATAGAGTTTCAAAAGATATATTTTAAAAAATTTAGCAAAAAATCAACACTCTATCAAAAATTCTGCTTTGATATTTTTGATTATAAATTATGCCTTCAACATTTAATTAATGTTTAATAACCTTGAAATATCTTATGCTTGTTGGATTATTCTAATCAAGATGCTTAATTTGACTCTAAGTACATTGAATTTAGAGATCATTTGTGTTGAATCCTTTCAAGATGTGGGCTATTTAAATTGTGTTTAGTTGGGGCTTAACTTAATTTTAATTTAGTTTAAGTTTGGCTTTAGTAATCTTAGATTAGATTGCTTTTCACTTTAGGCTTAAGTTAACTCTAATTAAACATCAACTTAACTTAGGTTTAGAATCTTGATTGGGCTAGTACAATCTTAGGTTATATTTAAGTTAGGTTGTTAGGTTTAAATAAGATTAATCTATTTATAGATTTAGATTAAATTTAATTACCTTTGGACTTAGTAATGCTTAACTTTAGTTTGGGTTTGAGTTAGACTAGTTTCAAGTTAACTTTAGATTCAGTTTTACCATTCAAGTTTGGGTTAGAGTTGTTTTTAATTTCAAATTTGGATTAAATTAAATTTAAGTTTAATATTAGGATCAAATAAGGATTAGTTTAGTTCTATTTTAGATTAAGTATAATTTTATTAAGTTTAGGGTGAGTTATATTTAGACTTGATTTGTTTTAGGTTTATGTTTTAATTAGCTATAAGTTTAGGTTTAGATTAGATTAAGTTTTTGTTTAGTTTATATGTATGCTTAGGTTTAAATTCAATATCTTTATGTTCATTTTAAATTTATTTTAATTTGTAATTATGTTTTGATTAGACTTGATTCAAATTGAATTTAAAGTTTGAGCTTGATCAAGTTTAGATAGGTTCAAAGTTAGCTTAAATGAACTGAGTTTTGGTTACAATTTAGTTTAGGTTTAGTTATTGGTTAATTTTAGCTTTAAGTTTGTGTTCTATCTTGATCATAGTTTAGATTAGGTTTTAAATTCTAGATGGATTTAGATTTGGGTTAGGATGTGTTGTTCTTAAGCTTAACTAGTTTTAGGTTTAATGCAATTTTAAATTGAAGTTTATTTTTTTGGGTTTAATCCAAGCTAAGAAAACCTTATAGAACACCCATGGATTGAGCCAAACCAGACTTAGCTGAAGCTTGGCCTATTTATGCTCCAAGGAGAGCTCATAATTAGACTCCAAACCACACTAGTTGAGCTAGGGTCTAATTAAAGCTTTTTTAGAACTCTAATAAAGTGACTAAGCTAGCAAGGCCAAGGCCAAAGATCCACCTAAGTGTACTAAGTAAGATCCTTGGCCTAGGCAAAGGAGACTAGGGATCTAATTAGAATGAGTTGACTGTAAGTGAGGTCAATAAGATTAATCCATTAATATCGATGAAGGGTTGTGAATTGATCATGTGGTGGAATTAAAATGTAATACCACACATATTTTGAAAAATTTTATTTAGGTGATCAAATGTGATATTAAGAATTGTATATTACCTCTAAAAATAAAATTATCATCCTAAAATGAATTCAACCATTAAACAATCACTAAAAATTTGATGGGTTTGCACAAAATAGATATTTTTTTCCTATTTTATTTGGGAGGGAGTATTTATTTTGTTTTAAAGTGTACATTTTTAAGGGGCAATTCTCTATAGTTGATTACATTTTAGAAGACGCAACAACCTAAAAATACTCTCAATCAAAATCATGCCTTGTGTCTCTATTTGTTTCAACTTCTTAGCTCTTAAGATTTTTATTTCAAAATTTATCAAGAAAGCTCAAATCAAAAATTTTCTTTTCACATTCTAAAAGAGAAAGGGTAGAGAGAACTCAAATAATAAGAAACTTAGCAGTGCTTCTGTCTATCCTATATTGAAGTTTATTTTTTTGAAATAGAGATTTTTCTTGAGTTTTTCATTTTAATAAAATTTTAGGAGTTATATTCTAATGGCACAAGACTGAAAATATATAGGATATGAGGATTGATCCTATGTCAAAAAGCAACAGGGTGCCTCAAAATCTAATTCTTATGAAAAAGATGAATTTGATAATGGTGAGTTTGTATTGAAAGTGTGTTTAGTATAGACATAAAATTTTAATCTAATGAAGAAAAAAATAGAGATTTGATCTTTGAGCAATGGAGTAGCCAACAAATATATGTGTTTTATAATGAGATTCATGTTGTTTATAAGTGTGGTACAAATGTCTTGTGTATCGTAAGCAATTAAGTAAGAAAGTAAGAAATGTTTGGGAGGAGTTATAGAAAGCTTTTCATATGAAAGAAAGAGGTGAATTTTAACGGTGTGCATACACTTTATGAAGAAGAATGTTGCGACAAAAGTGTAAGTATAATATCAGTGTGGGATGGGTGCATTAGATAACAGAGAGAATAATTAATCAGTTTTGAAAACACTGTGATAACTTTTTTTTGCTATCTAATATAGTTTGGCAAGTGTAATATAATATTCATATATAATAAGCCATTGGGTGGGAAATAATTTGGCAAGAT
Source organism: Phalaenopsis equestris (assembly GCF_001263595.1). Lineage (NCBI taxonomy): Eukaryota > Viridiplantae > Streptophyta > Magnoliopsida > Asparagales > Orchidaceae > Phalaenopsis > Phalaenopsis equestris. The sequence goes on along the minus strand of NW_018164869.1, from coordinate 447,429 downwards.
CTTGACACTCTACCATTGAAAAATTAAAAGTTGATTTGTGATTATAGTATTTTTTTACATACGCATTTAAAGCTTCTATAAGCGCATAAAAATAAAAAAGTAGCTCAAGTTAATAATACCATGTCTTTTTTTTTTTCATTATAAAAAAATGAAAAAATATTTGAAACCATCCTAAGATTTACATATGTAAAGTCCACACATTCGAGAAAAATATATCAAAAATTTGAGAAAACACAATAGTTGAAGTAGAAAAATGTAAGTTTATGGATTTTATTTAAATACAAGAAAAATAAACAAATGTTGATGATAATGAAGAAGATAAGTCTAAATAAATTTGTGATACAATGTGCCTAAGAATTAAAAATTGACATATGCCCTAATATATCATGTCACCTAGATATATTAATTATGATATTATGAATGTGATAAGTTAAGGTGACTAGAGACATGGTATTCATACACACATAATTTTCTCATATTCAAAATGAATGCCCTTACATGAAATTTTTCTAGATAATATATATATATATATATATATTAAAAGTATAGCTGAAGGCTATGATATGAGCCCCCAACAATCCTCATGGGCCTAACCACTGGATCCCGCACTACAAAGTAGATACACTTAGGCAGGCTCGAACACGTGGCCCCAAGGACTTAGAACTGACTTCATAAATGCCAACCAAAGAGTCAAGGTGAGTGGCACACACACACACACACTCACACACACACACATTATTTTTTTTTAAGCGAACCCCAAAGGGAATTTTATTTATCACAACTATCAGAAAAGAAAGGCTAGCTAGAGGTTCCAATTAATCCAAAAATACGTAACCTAAAAATAAAACCTATAGGATTCTCCATCGAGAAGTACAAGACACCCAAAAAACAAAAACAACTATAAATCACATGAGTTCAATTCTGTTGTATGACAAGCTTTATCTATCACCATGAATAGGAAAATTAAAATAAACATCAGATTCCTTGCCCACTTTGACGACACTATTTGTAGAAAATGGATCTAGCCAAAAAATCAGCAGGTCTGTTGGCTTCACGCAAAACATGATTCGACTTGATAGTAAAAGAGTATAAGGTACACCCACGATATGCTGCAAACCCACGATATGCTGCAAACCCACGGTTGTCCCACATTACCATCCGAAATAAATGCCTAGCATCACCCACGATATGCTGCAAACCGTCCAACCCAACAATAGGTTTGCGAGAGGGAGTATAAGGTACCAGTTTAGAGTTAAATGATTTAACATTGGCGAGGATATCCTTAGATTTTTTTCAAATCAATACATTTAGTCATCCCGTAGATGCCGAAGAATGAAAATATTTTGATTATACATAGGTTGAATTTGTTGTGGAGGTACATAATGCTAGGCTTGCCTAATGTTATGAGAGCTTCCCACTTCTCAATTAGACCGTCTTGTCCTACTATTATTGGTCAATTATCATTACTCAAAATAAATTTTCACCAGAGATGTCTTTATCAAATCTCTTCTTCTTCCTGACATTGATTATTCAATGACTAAATAGCCCAAAAAATTATTAATGTATATTTGCATTCATTGATAATGCGTTATAAACTCTTTAAAAATTATATTTCATCACATATAACATTTCTATGAAACAAAATATTCTACTGAAAGCAGTTTTAATGTATACAATAATTCATTTTACTATGTATAAATTGTTATTCAAATGAAGTAATGCGGGGAAGTTAGCTTTTCTATATTGTTTGAGTTTATCAAATGCATTTACGCTTTGACATAGCAGAAAAAAAAATTATGATTTGATGGTCATCATATATTTTTATATGTTGAATACCATTCAGGTGAAACAAAAATATATTCAGATGAAATAAAGATGAGAAATCAACGCGGTCTCAAAGAGTAGTTGGGGAGGATTTATTTAAGATTATTAGTGGCATTCCAAAGATTATTTATTATTTTGAACTATCTTCACATTATTCACCCAATTTTGGCGTTGCTCTTAATTAGATAAAAAAGGTAAATTTTTTGGGATCTACTGCACAGAAAGAGCAATATGATTAAACACAATCTTGATATCATGCGCATAGAGAAAATTTTCTTTGATAATATTTTTAATAATATGATGAATGTTAAGGGCAAAGCTAAGGATAGCATGACTTTCATACTAGAATTGAAAGAGATTTGTTGAAGATGGGAGTGAGATATCCAAAAAAATGAGTAATGGTAAACTTATAAAAACCTAAAGTAAAATATTATCTTACTTTGGTTCAACAAGAAATATATCAACACCCTCTAGTAATCCTAGAAAGTGTGCTATCATCAATATTGTCTAAAATTTTAGCCGAAGAATTTCCACTATATTTAAGAACAACATTAGGGTGAATATAGAAAAATTCTTATGGGTTTTGCTTCTCATCATTTTAGTTTGCTTGGTTTGACAATCCCCCTCTGCAAACTCCAAAGCAGCCCTAATATCAATCTCTGGTAGATTATGAGATGTACCCAAATCTTGATGTGTATCCAACTCAATATTATCCTCATATCTTTTAGCCTTGGTATCCCAAAAATCATCAAAATCCAGTGGTTGAATAATATTCTAACAACCAAAATTTCCTCAACCAGTTTCTCAATCGCTCGGTTTCACCTCCCACTATATGCACATTGTTCACAATCTGACTAACCTACTGTTCAGACTTAGTAGCTGGTGCCAAACTAGGGTCACAATTTTTATTTCTCAACTCAAGTTGAGCCCTGAAACAATTTTCTAGTATATGACCAAATATCTTACGTATATGACAATATTTAAGTTCATACTCCATTTTCACCTTCTGCCAATAACCAATATTCTGAGTGCCCAACCAAACCTCATCATAAAAATGTAGTGTTATATCTCTATCCATCATAAACTTAATAGCAAAAGGCCTGCTAAAAAAGTATGTAGCAAGATCAACTTTCATAAGCTTCCCATAAATAGCCCTGGAGAGTATAAAACCTTTTGATTAAAATAACGAAGTCTTAACCCACAAAAGGTAATCCAAACTGGTATAATAGAATGTTCAGAGAAAGGATCAAAATCCGGAGTCCAATTTAGCACTTTCATTTGTGTACTATTAAAAGATCATGATTTACAAAATAAAAGAGCATAATACTCTTCCCTTTCCAATCTAACCACTACGTGTCAACCAGCAAATGCCCCAACCATCCACAGTCCAAGAAATTTCAGATTTTCAAAAAAGTTTCGAATAATATCCATTTTTAGATGGCCATAATTAAATTTTCCCACAAGAGCAGATTTCAAATCTTCTACTAGTTTGATTGTTTCCCCTTCAGTGAAAATTAAACCCGGATTGCCCCCTTTTATGTTTGCTTTCTTAAGTAGACCTTATACATCAATTTTCTCTTCAAACTCCACATGATTACTCTTAGGAATATTAGGTTAGTGGCATCAAAATTTTTATTCCCTTTTAAAACCTCCATAAAAGAAGGAGCAACCATGAAAAAGGACAAAACTGTAATCTAAAACATTAACAAAATCCAACCACAAAAAGATAATAGCAACACAAAATGACACCAAGTAGTAAAATCGAAAACCCACTGCACGATCAAAGTGAAAAATCATAACAAATATAAGATTCAAAAAGGAGAAGACTATACCAGAGAAAGTGGATCCAAATTTGATCAAAATCACCAAGAGACAAAGTCAAAGAGATTATCATTTTTTAAACCCTAACACATCCAAGGGAAAGCAGTCGCCTCCCATCTGAATATTTTATATTATATCTAAAACACACACACACACACACACGTGCACACACACACACACATATGTACATACATACATACATACATACATATATATATATTTTCATGTTAGATATACATATGAAATTATTTAAGTATGTTTTGCAAGAGATAAATGATATATAAGTGGACAGTTCTGGGCAAATCGATGTCAGTCTAAACCCATCAAGGTTATCCTGTGAAATGTGGATTAATAATTTGCTCAAGTTTGAAGTGATATGGTACAAAGGACAATAGCAGGGGCCAAGTGGAAGTGTCCAAAGTATTTCTTACAAACATGATGCCAATTAGCACAACATGATCATTGTTTAGAAAAATCCTGATAAAAAGTGGCTATGGATTAACTATGTTGCCCTAACTGATGCATGCATATTTATAGCTACTATATTGTGGAAGGAAAAAATATTATTGAAAGATTTGATTGTATAATGTTGACTAAGGGCACAATGTTGGTGCTATTATCGAACACTCCTTCTTGCTATGGGAGGCCACATAGTTTTCTATAACGGGGATGGTAGGTGAAGAAGCTGTTTGAGAAGAAGAAAATATTTTATTATTGAGAAATTTTAATACAGATTAAAAAAAGAAATTAGAGTTTGGTAGGCATTAACTCTATTAATGAAAAGCTTACAATAATCACCAATATTATTAAGAAACTTTAGTGATTTCTTCTTCATATGTAATCATGATCATAATTTAATTGACTGAAATATGTTTTGAGAAAATTTCTTGTACTAGGTAATTTTTATAGATTCTTTGGTAAGGTTTTTTAGCAAAGTATTGATCTATTTGATTTTTTCTTAGTGGATTTGGCATATGAGTTTGCTAAGACATTCTAGAATTCATAATATCTAGTGGAAGGAGTGAGAAATTGGTTGGGCAAAGTTTGAAGATCCAACAAGTGCGCTAAAGATGAGCTAACTGTATTGATAGATCCACATATAGGCTGGACTTGGAGATGTTTTGTCATTACTCATTATTGTTGATGGTGGTAGCTTCCTTAAGACCAAATTTATAATAGATTTTTTTTTTTCTTATTTACATGCACCACATTGGCATTATGAAATGCCTTTTTCTTTTTTTTTTTTAGGTTTCTGCAAATTTTGAATTTTTATATCCTAATGCATTTGTTTGATTAATCGTGTTACTTTACATAGGGTTGGTGTGAAAAGAAATTATGTTATTTTTATATCCTAGTTTTCTCTTATATAAATATGAGAAAATTAATTTTAAACTTAATAATGTTTATGGAATATAATTTTATTCCTTTTATAATAATACTTAAACTTATTTGAAAAACATAATGTTAATTTGTGTATTCATTTAAATGCCTGTAAATAATTACTTAAAAAAAATACTTATATTTTTATTTTTAGTGACAAAATAAATAATTTTATATGGAGTGTTTAAAAAATTAAAACTTTTATACATGTTGAAATTTTGGGTTTTTTGGGGTGGGGGAAGGATGGTTGAAGCATGGAAGACTTAAGTAAGCTGGCCTAAGAGTAGTGTAAGTGTGTTTTGTATAGTGTGGATCATAATGTAAGGTCTAGAGAGTGTGTGAGTGAGTGAGTGATCATAATATAAATCTGAGACTGAAAAGTTGGCTTGGTTGGTTTATACAAGGATAAGGAAAAATAAAATAAGAACTCAAATCAACTTAAAGATCACTACGAATTAGGTTATATTATCTTTTAATCTTTTATTTATTTAAATTTCTTGTAAACTTTGAATCCTGTGGTGAAATTAAAGTGTTTTGCTATGTATTTTTAAAACCATACTAGGCTAAGTTTTTCTTCTCCTATAAATTGATATTTTATAAATTGAATGTTGTCATTAAGAGTTTAATTATATCATAAAGCCAAAGCTTATTTGTGTTTTTATCTATCTTCATTTTGATATTAAGTGGTGGCCCCACTTATATTTAAAACTTAACTAGTATAGATTTAAGTTTTCAAAGATTTTAATATTACACAAAGAGGTATTATAACTAGGGTTCTAAGAAATAGATATATTGCAATTGAATTAACAACCACATAGGAAAATTTAAAAAAATAAAATTTTGAAATCACTAAATGTAAAAATATCGCCTTAAGGCTTTTAAAATTAAGATTTTTATGGCAACGATAGAGGCTTTATCTCATATATTTTTTTGATTCTCGACTATTCTCAGGTGTTTGACTTTATAAGCTAAAAATTCACAGGTTTTTTTATCTATTTTTTAAATTAGTTAATTTTAAGAAAAAGTTAAAATAAACTTTTCATCAAATTCTAATTTTGAATAAAAGATAGGCTTCATGAGCTAGTGCTTAACTCAATTTATAATCTTCCATTAATCCTTATGGGAACTATTTGGGACAATTCATTATATAACTTGTGCGACACATGCACTTGTGTTTGCTCGTGCACAGAAGGGTTAACTTTTGAAGTTGAGTGGTTTAGTTTAAACTTAATATTTCTTATGATTTTGAGCTTAAAGCTTAATTAAGTTCGAACATTTTTTAATTGGTTATTAATCTTTTGATTATGTGGGTGAAACAACCACTTTGATTTTGATTGAGGTTGATATGAGATTCCCTAAGGCATTAAGAGGAGATTAGGGTTATGTAAGGGGATTTAAGGTACTTTTAATGAATTTATATTTAATTAAAGTTTAAAGTTGATATTAGAAGGAAAATTTAAAATAGTACTTAAAAAACACCAAAATTTATAAGAATATTTTTTGAGTTTAAATACCATTAGCGAAACGATGCCGAAAATTTAAGATATTTTTAAATTAACATGATTTTTTAAAAATTTAATGATTTTCTTAATTCTAAAAATAATTTTAGATATAGATTAATTTAAAAATTGTAAAAATTATAAAGTGGTTCCCAACACTCCTGTAATAAGTTCACATCATTTGAGGTTCAATTAAAATTTTCTATTATTTAATTTAGGTTTATATTATTTAATGTTTTTTAAAATTATAGAAAATATTTTAATTTTAATTTTAAAATGTTCTCTTAATTTTAAAGGTTAAGTGGATTTCATAATTCTTATATATTTAGGCTATATCATATGTAATTTCAAAGTTATAGTTGGATTAATGGGTATATTATATTTAAGGATTAATTATGTATTATTGCTTAATTTTCCCTTAGGTCAAAGCTATTGACTTTTAAATGAACTAAAAAATTCATAGAAATTTTGATTAATGTCACAAACCAATAGGAAAAATTACCATGATTAAATTTAGTTTAATTTAATTTTTTTTGAAAATGTCTTAGTCTTCAATTTACATTTAAATAATTAAAAGTTCAAATTAATTTAATAATTAATGCAATTTTATAAGGAGGTTGAAAATGACGTTTATTTTTATATTAAAATAACTATTTAATTACATTTATCCCATTAAAAAATCATAATTATTTTTATTTCCAATAAATCTATTATAAATTTTCCAAAATTTAATGTAATTATTTGAATTTATAATTCTAGAAAATTATTTAATGGTTGCAATGTTTAATTTTGAATTTTAACAAATTCTAATTATTTTTGTGATTTTGATGATTTTTACTGTTATGGTTTAATTATTATTATTTTTCCTTATTTTCTATTTTATATTAAAATAATATAGAATACTTTTTAACTCCTAATAATTTAAGTGGATTACATTATTAGGGAAGTCTAATGGCCATTAAGATGATTTGGAAGTTGTTTTGGGAGATTATGCTTATTTTATTTATTGTTTTATTATATTACTAATTAATTAATTCCTATGAATTATGATTGAAATTTCTTAATCCCACTAAACTTAACTTGATGAATTCCTGATAATTTCACTTAAGGTCAAAAGTAACTTTAGACAAAATACTTGGTAAGTTATAGATAGATTAAGAATAATTATAACATTTAGTTTGTTAGTTAAATTAAGGTTTAATTAAATATAAATTAATTGGATCAATATCCAATTAGTTATAAAAATTAAAAGCATATCCTTATCTCAGAGAAATGTCCAATATCCATCAAATGATCAAAGATATTCTTTATTTTAGGTAGAAGGGGCAAATGGTGAGGGAGAGAGTTTATTCTTGCTCATAGAGGTTCGACAAAGCTTCTAGTGTGAGAGAGTCAAGTTCCAATTGATTGGATCAAACTTCTATCCAAATTAAGCTCGATAAGAGAGCTTTGATCAAACTGTATAATTGGAGGGTGAGCTCTTAGAGAATGAAGGAACCCTCTTTGAAGCTTGAAGAAGGCTTCGGGAATGAAAGGTTATGTTGTGGAGGATGGTTTTGATTGAATTCCCTTACTGCACCCCTTCCCATAATTCAATGATAATGTGCAGACTTTGCATGTAGTAAAAGTGACAATCATGCCTTTAAACAAGTCCAATTGAGCATTATACCCCTGAGAGATTTGAGCATTAGAAAAGCTGTGGACGTGATGTGCTTGTTAAAGAGATTTCCACCTTTCAACAAAGCCAAAGAAGAGAGCTCAGTCACCTTTCTTTGACGGTAGAGACTACTCAGATATTAAAAAAATTAGCAGAGTTTTAGTCTATCCTATGTTGAGTTTTTTTTTTTAAATAAAGATTTATTTTTGTTCAAATTTATATTTTAATGACACGTGATTATAAAAATATCTAGAAGATGATGATTGATCCCGTAGCAAAAAGTAGCATAGTGCCTCAAAATCTAAACCTTATTAACAAGAGAAATTTGATGATGATGAGTTTATATTGAAAGTGTAGTTCTTATATACACAAAATTTTAAAATATTGAGGAAAAAATGGAGATATGCACTTGAAGCAAAGGAGTAACTAACAAATACATGTACTTTATAATGAGATTCAAGTTGTTTATAAGTTGAGGTACAAATGAAAGCATGTTTATCATAAAAGTTTGGATTGTTCTTGAAGAGATCTAGAGAGCCTTTCAAATGAAAGAAAGAGGTGGGGTCTAATGGAAAGCAAACAATTTATGAGGAAAAATGTTGTGGCAAAATTTCAAGTATAATAGTAGTGTGGGATGGATGCATTAGATAATAGAGAGAATAATAAATCGGTTTTGAGAACATTTTGATGATTTTTTTTTTTCAATATCTAATACATTTTAGCATGTGTAATATACTATCTTATATAATATGTCATTTGGTGGGGAAGAATTTAGCAAGATATTGACACTTCAAGTTTAGCAAATTATAAGTTGATTTATGATTAAAGTATTTTTTTAAACCTTTGGATTTAAAGCTATTAAGCGGTTATAAAAATGAAAAATTTAGCTTAAGTTAATAGTACTATATGTCTTTTTTATCATTGCTGACAAAAAAGACATAATATCTGAAACCAACATAAGATTGCATAAGCAAAATCCACAAATCTGAGAAAAATTATAATAAGAAATTGGGAAAACACAATAGTTGAAGTAGAGATTGTAAGTTTATGAATTTTATTCCATTACTAGAAAAATTTTTATTCCATTACTAGAAAAATAATGAAAGATTGATGATAATGGATAAGATAAGAGTAAATAAACTTTGATGTGATCCGCCAAATAATTAAAAATTAACCTATGCCTTAATCTATGATGTCACTTGGATGTAGTAGTTATGAAATTAGAAAATGTGATAAGTGGTGGTGACTAGAGTTTGGGCACCTATACATACATACTTTAGTCATATTCAAAATGATCACCCTTATGTGAAGTTTTGCCACATAAAAAAACAATGGGTAATACCATTCTTATGAACGACGATTTGCTTGATTCTCCTTACCTTAGATGCTAATGCTATGTTTTTATATATATATATATATATATATATATATTCATGTTAGACATATATACATATGACATTATTTAATTAAGTTTTGCAAGTGATAGAGAATATATTATTGGATAGTTATGGGCAAATTGATGCAAATCTAAAACCATCAAGGTTATCATATGGATTGTGGATCAATAATTTGCTCAAGTTTGATGTCGTACATTACGAAGCACCATGCTAGATGCTAAGTGGGAGTGTCCAAAGTATTTTTAGCAAACATGATGCCAATTAGCAATATTTGATTGTTGTTTAGAAAAATCCTGATAAAAAGTGGCTATGGCTTAGTTATGTGGCCTTAAATGATACATGCATAGTAAAAGCTACGACATGGGTGAGGAGATAAGGATTATTGAAGGATTTGGTTGTATAATATTGAATTGGGCACAATGTTGATGTTTTTATCATTCACTCCTACTTGTTACGAGAGGCTACCTAGTTTGTTATAATGGGGAGTGTAGGTGGAGATGAATAAGAAACATTTCATTATTTAGCAATATTAGAACATATCAGCAAAATAAATAAGTGTTTGGCAGACATTAAATTTATTAATGAAAAGCTTACAATCATTACCAATATTATTTCAAATGTTTAGTGATTTCTTCTTCTTACATAAGCCTATTCATAAATAAGTTGACTTAAGCATGTTTTAAAAAATGTGTTGTACTAAGTGATTGTTCGAGACTCTTTGGTAAGGTTTTTTAGCCAATTATTGATGTAGTTGATATTCTCTCATTGGGTTTGGCATATGTGTTGGCTAAGATATTCTACACTTCATGATATCTAGAGAAATGAGTAAGAAATATGACGAGTGTTGGAAGATACCAACAAGGGTGCCAAACATGTGCTAATTGTATTGATAGATCCACATGTTGGTTGGATTTGGAGATTTTTTGTCATTACTCATTAGTAGTGATGGTGGTGGCTTCATAAAGATCAATCTTATAATTGAGTTTTTCTTTGTTTACATCTATCATGTTAGCATTATGAAATGCCTATTTATTTATTTATTTATTTATTTTTTTGCGAATCTCTGTAAATTTAGAATTTTAAATCCGAATGCATCTAATTGGTTATGTTATTTACATAGGACTAGTGAGAAAGAAGTTATGTTATTTTTATATCCTAATTTTCTCATATATATATATATATATGTATATATATATATATATATATAAACAAAAAACTATTCATTCATTCATTAAATATAGGTATTTCATACAGAGAGTCTAATATATAGGAGATATAGTAAATCTCCCTTTAAAAACAACTTAAGCTTAGGTGGAGGAGATTTCTAAACAAGAACTGGTTGGGTCTGAAGAGCAAGCTTGGAGAGCCATTCAGCTGGTGCATTACCCTCCCTTGGCATCAACTTCCACTAAATTGAGAAGGATTTAACTAGGCTGAAAGTCTGCCTGAAATGGTGAATGATGATCAAGTGAGGTCAATTCCTCCACAAAATTTGAGAATCCATTTCCACAATTAGATGATGACAATAAATCGGCTTGGCAATAGAGAGAGCAGTAACCAGTGTTTCAACTTCAGCTTGAATAGGAGACAGAGCAAAAGTTGGCACAGAAAAAATCATTCTGACTCACCCATGAATCCTCGCTAAATCATCCTTCCAACTACCATCAAGTTTAACTCTCAACCATCCCCTGGCAGGCATCCTCCAGTAGACAAGCTAAGGAAGATAATCAGTTTGATAAGAAGAGGCAACTTATTTGAAAACATAATATTAATCTATGAACTTATTTGATTGCTTGTAGATAAGTATTTAAAAAAAAAAAAGATATTTTTTTTTTATTTTTAGTAACAAAACAAACTATTTTTTACGTAGTGTTGAACAAATTGTAAATTTTGAAATGAACATTTGAACAAATTGTAAATTTTGAAATGAACATTTGTTAGCCACGACAAATTAAACGATAAATTTAATTCGAGTCATTTTAAAAAAATACAATTTACAATTAAATACAGCCCCCAAAGAATCCACATCATGAACTCAACCCCTAAATCACATCTAATTATTAGGTGCGGAGAGCGCACGCATCCGATCACAACAGCACATCGCTCTGTGATTGGAGAGAGCGCACGCAGCGTGCTCTGTGTGGGCTCTCCGCATGCGATAATTGCTCCTAAATCACAAATGGCTAAACCCTTGTCTCGGTTCTCCAATTCGGAAAATTTCAGAAGGAGAAACAATTGATCTCTTCAACCGAAACCAAAACACGATCCTCTCCTCTGCCAATTAATGGCGGCGAAGCCGTTTACTCTGGCGGCGGCGGAACAGCCCAAACAGAAGCCGACAATAGCCGGCATGACTTCCAGCACAGCGCGAGCTTATTCATCTCCTCCCTCTCCACGCAGTACCCGCCATTGAATAAACCAAGCAGCAACTGCGCCTGACAAACGTTAAAAAAACTCAACCCCACTCTCTGAAATCCCACCGCCGCCATCCATTCCCCACACCTCTCCGCCACCCCCTCCCTCCCCTCCTTCCTTCCATACGCCCTCATCACCGCCGCAGCAATCCTCGGCTTCAAAATCACCCTCTCCACCATCTCCCTCACCCTCGCCTGCATCGGATACCCTGCTTCTAACGACTCCCATATAGCCATATAACGCTCCAACTCATCCCTGAATTCTCCCACAAGCCCCTTCTCCTCCCTTGCTTCAACCGAGCCGCTTTCCTCTTCGATAACGGTCAGAACTCGAGCGCCGAGCGCCGCCGCTCCTGTTAAGAAGGAGGCCAGCGATGCCGCGGAACAGAGTTGCGCGGGGTGCAGAACGCAGTTTGCCACCAAAGCTTCTCCTTTTACTATCTTCACCGCCGCCGGAGTAAAAATCTTCGTTTGATCCAGTCGGGCGATGCGAAAACTGAACGGCTGACCGATTGTTGCAGCAAAAGCTGAGAGCCTCCTCCCGACCTCCTGCGACGCGGATGCAGATCCCTTCGTCCCGTTGGAAATCGCCGTGATTCTCAGATGCGGAGCTGCGGTGTTGGGATTAGAACTCAGCGCTTGCATGAAGGAAGCCCATTGCACCCCTTCCCCAATATCGTAATCCAGAACGTGAATGCGGCGTTCGCCGGCGATGGCTTCGAGAATGGCTTGGTTTGCGGTGAGGTGTCCGAAGCTGGCGCAGGGGGACATGTCGTGAAAGGATTTGGAGGCGGTGAGGACTTCGCTGGCGGAGTAATGAAGCTGATGGGGGTTGTCGAGGAGAGCGAGCAGAGCGTCGGTGAAGTGTGCGGAGAGACGTTGTATGCCGGAGGAGGTGAAGGATTGATCTGTGGGGACTAACTCCTTGAGCCGAGCCAATATCACCCTTGCAAGATGAGGGCTTTTCTGGTCGCCAGAGAGAGCCTCGGCAGGTGCCATGAGGAGGTGGGTTAGC
>NW_018164869.1:427756-434391 GCF_001263595.1 Phalaenopsis equestris | reverse complement strand
TTGTGGTGGTGGTGGTGGTGGTGGTGGTGGTGGTGGTGGGGCTTGGAGAAGACCAGTCGTCGGCCATGAATGAATGGATGGTGTTGGGGAAATTGAAGGAATGGAGATCGGCGGGGAAGTCGCCGGAGATCTGGTACCAGTTGATGTCAGGAGAGAAGTCGTCCCAGGTGTTATCGTCGGTGGTGGTGGAGCTGGAGGAGGGGAATATGAGCTCCGGCATGTTTTGCATGACTATTTCCATGGGTTGATATTCTTCTCCCTGTTCTTCTTCCTAGCAGGGGGAGCTCAGAGCTCGCGTATTTATACAAATGGAGGAAAGTTTTGGTTTTTGGTTTAGCGAAGGCTCGGAACTAGCTTCCAAGGAAATGAATTAAGGAAAAAGATAAGCTTTGGAGAGAAGTTTTATTAGACTTTAATTAAGATGTATTTTTTAAAATTTTTATTTCTATAAGTTTTTTTTTTTATTTTTTGGGTGTGAGAGAGATGAATAATTCAACCGGAAACTTTGGAAATATTTAAATAAGTGTTGTAAAAAAAAAAGATTATTGTTTATGTATTGCTTTTTATTTTAAAATTGAATAAATATCATATTGGATGTGAATCTCTTAAGGTAGGTTTGGGATAGCTATAGCTGTTTGAAGAAGTAGCTGAAGAAACAGTCGACCATCAATAAACTGTAGTTGTTATTACAATTTTTTTTTAGAAAAAGTCAAACTGCAAATTTCTAGCAGCCACCCTACTTAGCTGTTCGGTTGAAAAAAAGTAGCTTTTAGTTGACAGAGTTTTACCAAACATAAAAAACTATGGTAAGACATCACAATGTCACCGCACTGTCAGTCCAAACACACCCTTAAACTTATACTGCTTAAAAATTGGCGGGGATTTTTTTTTATTATTATGAAACAATTTTTTAATTTTCTTGATAATTATCAATATGGTAGAACAAAAAAATATTGTAATTATTTTAAATCTTATAAAATTTTCAGTCAAATATATTACAAACATTAAAAATTTATTAAACTTTCGTTGGGGCTACACAATATTAAAATATTTTATATGTTGTAACAAAATATCTTCTCGCACTTGCATTATATTTTAATGTTTAATAAGATTTAATTTAATAAAACAAAAAATAAAAATAATTAAAAATGTTTACTTTCATAACATAAATTTTCAACTTAGAAAAATAAAGAATTATAATTATTGAAAATAACACAGAGATAATTTCTTATTGAAAATAACGCTGTCTAATTTTACACAAATAAGCAAATATGTTCTTTATTTTCAATAAAACAGTTTGCGTAGCACAACATTACCAAATAATAATAATAATAATAATAATAATAATTAATGCATTTAATATGCTCTTATATCATACAAATAATGCATTTAATATTCCCAAATCTTTTAAGGTTATTTATGTATCATCTTTGTGATCTTCTTCGACTAATCAAAACAACCCATGCGGATAGTAGGACCCATCTATTCGCCTCGAGAGAGTTCTCTCAAGGTTTTCATATATGCCTGCTAGAATTGACATTCTAGGCGATTTGGTCAAGCTTCCGTGGTCGAGTAGTAGAAACAGATTATCTTAGATGAATAATCCTATGGCATTCCGGGAGGAAATGCTTGGGCAAATTGACTGGACAAAATTGTTTTGTTAGTTCGACAAGTTGATTGATTTTATCATTTACACTCATCTAAGAGTTTTTGGTCATACATATTTAGTTTCTCGATTTTCTTATCATTTTTAATATTGAAGTCACGAGAAGAAAAATAGTAATAATCTCTATTAATCTAAAAAAATAAACAAACAACCTAATTTTAATAATATTCTAAGAATTTGGGCCCTCCACCAAGTTTCTGTGAGCAGATGGAGAGGGGAGTTGATTGGGATGCCCTTCTCTGCAAGTCTTCTTCTTTTTTAAGAGTTTTCTTCCCTTCATGCTAATTCCATTTGCTATAAGAAATGGAGAATATCTCAGAGGCTAAGGTCATGATTATTCATGACCAAGCTAAGGGAGTGGCTGTTTGTAAAATGAAAGGAGGAAATAATGAAAAAGAAGCCCAGGTTTTTAAAGGCAATATCAGTAGTATGCTAAAAGATACATCTTCTGAGACCCCTCCCATCTATACTTAGACTAGTGTGAAGTACTCGATGGTGGAGAGCCAAGTTATCGCTGAAGAGGGTATGATTTCAAATCCAAACCAGATCGAATTTAGTGGACTAGACAACATTCAAACTCTTCCACACATAGAGTTAATAGAAGGTATGAGATACATTAATTAAATTTTTATAAATGAGTACTGAGAATCCTAATAAGGTAATGTTATCTTTATAATTTACTTCATGTTTAGTGAGCTAATGGGAAACAATTACCTAGTAGGCTGGTGTGCTCGAGGAAATGATGTGGGTGTATTGAATTTAAATGAGGCATTCACATTTCTAGTGAGACGAAGTGATCCAATTAAAGGCCGAGTTCAGCAGAGTGCTCCGAAGTAAGTTGCTTCTCCTTCATTACAAGAGGCCCCTCCTACTGTTGCGAAAGAGAACCCACTCTTTATATGTGTAATGTATTTGAGTTCAATTGTTAATTTTTAATAAGTTTAAATTTGAATATCTTAGTTATCATATCTATTGTTAATATCTCTTTTGAGAGAGTTATAGTTGTGCCCTTTACATCACAATATGTGTGTTTGGGTGTTGAGAAGCTAAGCATAATTGAGGAAATTTAGTGTTCTCAGTTCTTCTATTATTGTGGACAAGGCTTTGCTCTTACAATAGCTGATTGCATTGAAGGGTATGATGGCGGAGTTGAAGGACACAAATAGCAAGCTACAAAAGGAAATAGTTGATGTGAATATGATTTATTGAAATTCCAAAAATAATTGGACTCCACCTATCCATAAAATTTTATGACTGAAGTGGCGTGTCCAAGCTAGTCAAATTCCTATGTAGACTGCCTCAGGCATATGTTTTTAGTTTATTATTATTTTTATCTACACATTGGAGTGAACACAATTAATGGGTTAGATAGATTGCTCATATTGTTTATATTGCATTGATTAAAATGATTTTTTTTAAATAAAGGAAAGATTTTACTCTATCTCTTGATTTTAATGTTAGATTTGATGGCTCTAAAAACCCAATATGATCAATGATGTTTCATATATGTAAACTTGTTTTTATGATTGTATCCTTGTTATGATTATTTTTTCCTATATATAATGACATCTATAATTGATTTTAAAATTGTATAAATTATATTTGAGATAAGTGAGTTTGTTATTATACATTATCATCCTATGTAAAAAGTTTTGGTTTCTCATATGCTCCATATTTCATCCACTTTATTTGATCAATGTTAGACATCTCACTATTCACATGAAACAAGGCATTCATGGTGTTGGAGTTGTTTGGTTGAATAAGAAAAGTTTATTTTTGAGCTAGTGATCTAGCTTTGGATTCAAAGAAGGGAGAGTTCCCCAAAATTTCCTACAAGTTTGAACTTCTTTTGCGCAAGGATCAATTCAAACTAAGATTAGGACTTCCCCTCTATTGATAAATTATCAATATTGTTAACTATAATAACATGAATCTAATGCATGTGATGTCAAACTCATTTGAGGTAATCACTGCCCTATTATTGTACATGAGGAAGACTTGAATTCATTGGTACATAGAGCTATTTTGCTTCCTCATCACAATTGTAACATATGAAGATATATTCATCCAATTATGTGTAGTGAGGAACAAAATATTCTGTGTGAAGAGTACAATCAATAATTGAAAGAGAAAATAATTCTATGCCTTTTGTATGAGTGATTGATTGATTACAAATCATTCATGCAGAACAAATTCACTATTGTGCTGACTTCAGATGAGAAGAAGAAAATCATGACTGAAGAAGATTGACTTACAAATAATATTTTCTTAGAGTATAGCTTTATGGGGAGGACTATAAATCATAAATTAATTTCCTTAATTTTTTTGTTAATTCAAATATTTGATTTTTTGCTTTTAACGCTAGGATGAACTCTCCAACGATAATGCATTTAATTTATCTTTCTTGTTTTATAGCCCCTCTTTATAGGTTATTGTATTTCTATATGAGAAAGGGGCCAAGTCACCCCTGGTTTGAATGGCAATGGAATAAGTTATATTTGATTTTTACAATTCAACTTCAATGTGAATACCTATTAATTGTCTTACATATTATTGGTTTTAGTAGGAGAGAATTAAGCTGGGAAGTGGAGGGCTTTTCCTTTTAGTTAAATTTTCTTACATAGTCTCTATAACCTCTGTAGAGGTAATTCTATAGAAGAGATACTTTATTTAGCTCATAATAAACATATGAAGAGCTTCACAATGTTGCTATCAATTTATATACATGATCAAATAAAAAGATCAAAAGGAAGAAGAGGCCATCAAGTTCATGAAGCAGGATCTTGCCTAGTAAGGAAAGGGGAAAATGATTGCTGAAGCTCCCAACAAAGATTTTGATCATATCTTTATGAGGATAAAGACATGTTTATTTTTGGTTCTATTTAAAAGCTCCAAGTCACCAGCTTTTCTATATATATGTCATTGATGTATAATTCCCATTTCCCAATAAGTCTCCTTCCCAAATCACATAAAATGTTCTAAAAGGTGATGAATCATAAAAGAAGGGATATACGATGAAAATAGACAAACAAACTTCAAAAAGAAACATGGAAGGCTTATCTCCAATAATCCTCATATTATAGGTCAAGAGTATACATTCAAGCAAGATCAGATCAAAATACCTCGAAACACAATTCTACGAAGAAAATCTCTACATAAGTCACCAATAACTAGTGAACCAAAGAGTACTTTTTTGTTCAGCAGTCAAGAGTACTCTCAAAAAGATGTATCCCTTTGGTTAATTACATCTTGGGGAATACCCAATAATACTCTTGATAAAAATGGTCTTGCTCACATTATCGTGACTGGTAATTAGTTCACCAAATAGATGGTTATTTCAAAGGAACATCACAATGTCTTCAAATCTATTACTAAGCCATAAGAAAGAGAGTGAGTCTCTTACATCCCAAATGGGTAGCAGCTCATTGGCATACGAGGCATATGAAATAATCAAGTTGACTCATAGGATCTACACTATGCTTCTAGGACTTAACTGACACATAAGGGTAGAGGGTTGATTACCATATCCCAAATGAGAAAAAAAATTATTTGAAATTGTAACCTATGAGATGACATCAATGAAGTCACAAAAGGATGACATAGCTCAAAAGGATTCAACAAAAGGAGAGCTATAATAATCCTAATTGAGCAGAGATAGACGGGTCATGATATCACAGATTCATCATCTCAAGCTATTAGAACCCCAAGTCTATCTGATCATGAAGGTAGTCAACCCAACACAACAAAAAATCCCTTATTAGAATTCTATAAATTGTGTCGTTTAAGGGAATCTTGGAAGTCCTATGGTTGAAAGAAAGAAATTCTAAATCCTATGACTCTATAAAAGGAGAGATCACAAACGTGGGACTTATACATGCTGAAATGACAAGGAAGCTACCCGAAAGGAGAGGAAGGAGAGGTTGAGCTACAAAGTTGAAAAACATTCCCATAATGGACTTATATCCTATTTGGGCTGAGGAAGCCTCGAACACCATAAGCGTGCTAGGCAACCACCTAATTAGAAATCTATGATGGATGACCATTATTGAAGAAGCATTGGGACTTATCCTTGGGACATGCAATATGATGCAATTATCTAAAGTCCTAAGCATGGATGCCCTATTAAATATTACTAGTGTGATAGCCATGCATGCCCATTTAAAACTGCTCCGAAGAAAATATAGAAAATTAAAGTGCGGGTTTCGAATAGTTGAATTATTTTAATCTTAAATTTTGATTAGTTTTAATATTTTATTATGATTTTTAAAAAAAGATTATTTTCAGTCTTTAAAGAGCCTATTTATAATGCAAGATTCACAGACAATCCACAATCAAAGAAAGAGAAAATAGGCAACGCATTCCATAAGGTAAAAAAAAACAAGCCAAGTGAATAAATAAATAAGCACATACCGATGTGTCGACAACATATTCAAGAAAAGTAAAAGATTGTGGTCAGGTGACACGCCTAAAAATTACCTACTTTTCATATATATATTATGCTCAATTTTAATGATTTTTAATGATATTACACTTTAAAGGAAGATATTTTGCATATTTTTGGTTTCAAGTACAAGAAATGAACTTTTAGAGAAAATGAAGCAAAAATGGTGCAATTTCGAGTAAAAAGGAGCAAGAAAGAAATTTCTGACTTTAGACATTTCAATATGTCTTTCTATGCTTAATCTACTTTACATTTCTCAAATATTTTTAAATGAAATTACTCTTTAAAGAAAGGTTTTTTTCATATTTATTTTGTAGGAATATCTGTTAGGAGCGAAACACAACTGAAACGAAGCGAAATGAAGCTTAAACGGAGCCAAACAGAGCAAAGCAGTTGAGCTGCTGCAGAGTGGTGCATGATGCACCAAACCGATGCATGATGTACCAAAATCGAGAGAACTGGCGCATGATGCACCAAAATTGGCGCATGATGCGCCATAGATGACTTTTGGCAGATTAAAGCGGTTCA
>NW_018164869.1:423602-427629 GCF_001263595.1 Phalaenopsis equestris | reverse complement strand
GACATGTCTTTTGAATTCAAAAGAGTTGACTTTTGGATAAAATTTTGGAAGAAATTTTGAATTCTTTTTGGAGGGAGGCAGCCTTTTATAAAAGAGAGGGAAGTTTAGGGCTTGAAGAGGAGTTTTGGGAGCATGAGTGTGTGCGTGTGCGCTTGTGTGTGTATGAGTGGCGTGAGAGTGAGAAGAAGGAAAGGGAGAGAGAGAGAGGGAAAGTCAAGGGCTTGGAGATTTTGCTTCAAGGATTGTAAGAGGAGAGGGAAGGTGATAGATTTCTTTTTCATTACACTTCTAAGAGAGAATTAAGGGTGCTTGTAAAGAGGAAAAATGTCTGAAGAGAACTTCTAGTGATTTGCTTGCGAAGGATTATGAGATAAGTTGTGTTCTTTTATTTCTTTTTTTTGTAAACTTATTTTTATATAAGAAATTTGTGTTTTGTCGTATCCTTCTCATGAATTTTGAGTAGTCTTCTTTATCCTTCTCCATACTTTGAGATATGATTTTGTGAAGAATTGATTTTATTTTATAAGGTTTTAAATGTCAAAAATTTGTGATGATTTAAACTTTGATCTTCATTTACTTTTCGATTTGACCAATTGAAATGTTAATATGTGTTGAGAAACATGTTCCAAAAGGGCTTTGATTTCTATAACATAGTGAGAATTACATTTGATTTCATAGGAGAGGATTTCATCCATGGAGTTGAGTGCAAATAAACATGAAATATACTTTGTTGGATGCAGAATTGAAAATTTTAAAGTGACAGATTAAAATCCCTAATTTGGTCCAATTGATTAGAAACTGAAGCGAGATTGTTAGCGCTCGGGTGAGGGAATAGTGGGAGCTTTGGAGTGGCAGCTAGTATCCTCCCAGTCTAACCACAAAATTAGGGACCAAACTCTGGATTAGTCAATGTTTTTTATGCACTCGGAAGAGGGTAAAGAATAAGATTGCTCCTATTTGGCACACAATAATTTTTATATATTTTCAAATGATTTTAATTTCTTCACAATACATATAATCATTGTAAAGAGGAAGGATGCTTTCTTAAATTTGAACTCTTTATCACAAAATTTTGTTTAGTCTTACTAAATTTAACTTTGAAATTTAGAAATTAGGTTTGAAAACTTAGTTCTTTTCGTTACATTTTGTTTGCATTCATTAAACCCATTTTAACTTTTCTTTCTTACTTTAATTTTTATAGTTTGAATATTGTGATTTGTATTATTATCATAAGAATTTCTATCTTCCAAACTAAGACTTGATAGTAGTAGACTAGAATTATCCTAAGGGATTTCTTACTGCGCTTCTCTGTGGGATCGATACTGGGATTTAAAAAAAAAACTCTATATTACTTGAAACGATACGTGCACTTGCATAAAACTCCTAGTGTGTGAACTGTTTTATATATTTTTTAACATTTTGATTTTAATTACTTAATATAAATTGGGTCAATATTTTGATCATATTTTTAAAAGCTAAATTACTGCGTAATTTCGGGACAGGTCAAGTTTTTGACACTATTATTGAACATTTAAATTGACATAAAATATGCAGAAAAACATCACATATTAGGGGCGAATCAAGCTGTAGGAGTGAACTCTCATGGTTGTGTTTCTCGAGTGCTAAGAATAAAGCTATAGTAAATAAATTTAGGGGATGATTTCATCGATAAGTGAGTCCCTCTTGAGATAAATTCTGAACTCATCAAAATGTTACTCTTGATAAATGTGACCTAATAAATGAACTAATGATAATACTTCTCTTCTTCATTTTGAATAGGATGATAGTTGGGGAGCTGCAATTTCATAAATATTTTGAATAGCTAAGTTAAATATGATGTAATGTGTTCAAATATAGATTATATACAAGTTATGACATTAAAGTGGAATCTATTTCTTAAGCCAACTCTATACTCTTTCTTGGCAATAAATAGTGGGATTTTTTTTCCATTATGAGTAAACTAGTTAGAATTTGCTTTATAAACAAATTAGAACATTCATCTAATTCTCATGACGACGGTGATGAAGAGACTAGCAATGGAGATGAAGAAGAGATGAATTCTCGATTTAATTCTTAGCTTATAGATGTCCTCATTTGCTATCATATGAAATGGGGAGCACTTTATTTTCCTTATGTCCCTAATTAGTATATGTAATGAATTCCATAATATTGTTGTGATATTCATGCACTTGGATCACTTCTAATTTATATTAACCCAAATGTATTTTGTTTGACTGAAATATGAGCTTAGGCATTGATTGGGGGTGGTTCCTTCAGAGCTTTTAAAGCTTATTGCTATTCTGAGGAATGATTGTAGATTCCTTATAGCCCTGAAATACTATTTTAGATTGTTTCCGGTCATCTCTAGCCAACTCTTTTGACCTTGCTTTAGCTATTAGCAGCAACTAGCAACATAAGTAGCTCGACATTGCAATCTAACTTTCTTTTATGTCCGATACTACTTGTTGTGAGATATGTACTTCCTGGCATAAAAAATGAAACACAAAGAACACAAGAAAACACAGATCGTTTACGTGGTTCGATCCAACTGGATCTACGTCCACGGGAGGGAATCAATCAAATAGTTCACTAAGGCAAAAGAAATGGAAAATACATAGCTTATACATAAAGATGAGCCCTCATCTTCCTTCTACGGTCTCCCTCTCAAGCGACACCTTGATACAAGGCCTCAAGATGCTCTCCTCCTCTCTAGCTCTCTAGCTATTTTCTCCTCCTTTGTGGTAGCTTAAGATCTCTTCCCTTTCTCTCATAAGCCTCACACCCTCTCTATTTACAGAAGCAAGAGAGTGGTAGGTGGGAGATAGTTGAGCGGTAGGTGAGATGTGGTAGGTGAGTGGTACCACATTACAAAAATATCATTTTACCTTAGTTCATTAATTGGGGGTCAAAATAACACTACTAAATTATGTTACGTATGTATTGATCGTACTAAAAGGTTACATAAGATAAAAGATGATTTTTTTTTTTTTTGCTCCTTGGTTTGTATTAATCTTACTTAAATGGTCAAATTCTCAAATGTTTGATTGATACATGAATTTACTCATTATCTGGGCGTGTTGGATTCATGAGTGTGTAGTGCCGTATGTTATTTAGCTTGGATTTCTACCTTCTGTGCAATATGTGTGGTGCAAATTAATGAAACTAGGGGAGATGCGTAGTTGATTTCAGACAATTCCTTCAGAGTATGATCAAATAATAGTATTTAATCCCACTAGAAATGAACTCACCTAAGCGATTTCTATGAGCATTAAATGTGATAAAGTAGCTCCTTTTATTGTCTCATGATTCTCCTACAAAAGAATTAGTGTATATAAAAGCCATTAACTTAAAAAAAAAAAATTGTTCAAAAGCAAACTCAAACCTTAAAAACTTCCAACAAATACTGTTGAGAAATTAGGGCGAAAAAAAAAGGAATCGACACAAATCCAGGAAAACACACAAAGATTTACGAGGTTCGGCAAAGATGCCTACATCCTCAGGAGCAAAACAACGACTTCTTTTTCAATATTCAGAAAAGAGTACATAATACAAGATTCAACTCACCTAAGGGTTACAGACATGACATATATATAACCATATAGTACAATACATAATTACTTAAATTACCCCTATACCAAACCGCAAGGTGTTGTCCGTGCACCCCCAACCCATATAATGACACTCCCACGATTGGACAAATCCTTCCGCTCCACTCCACTCGTGGGCTCCGCTCCGCTCCAACATCTGTCCCATTTATGGTATATCAGTCATACCTAACAAATACTCTTCATATTCCTGCCAATGGGAAACTTTGGACTATGCTTCTTCTTTTGGGCCACTAACTCTTCTATAGCTTTTTTTCTTGGTGTTCTTAAGCTGCTCCTATGAGATTTTCACCTGGAGGCTTTTAGTATACTCTCTGATACTATTTATTTAAAATTTTAAGCTCACACTTATTTTATTTTTTAACTAATTATGTTTAAGTGAGTAAATTTGAGTCCATCAAAATTTTTATGGTATAATGTAG
>NW_018164869.1:423300-423592 GCF_001263595.1 Phalaenopsis equestris | reverse complement strand
GGAAAAGAGTTTTTCAAAAACACCGAAGAATGAATTGCTTTTTCTATTGTTGTAAGTAATAAAATTTTCAGTTTTGAGGCTAAACACATCTATGAGTTAAAAGATAATAATAATTGATAGGAAGTAACGTGTGTGTGCGCGCGTAACAATTCAAGTACCATTCTCCTGAAAGCTCACTGTCGCCTGTGGGGGATTCGACCCCCAACCTGAGTGGTCTTACACCAAGAATGCCAACCAATAGGCCAAGGTACGCAGCAGACACAGACACACAGACACACAGATGTATATATAT
>NW_018164869.1:400529-423040 GCF_001263595.1 Phalaenopsis equestris | reverse complement strand
TATATATGCGCGTCAACATGTCTAATTACAATTTTGTTTTGACATGCTTAGTGACGAATAATTCTAAATTAAGTCTGCCAAACAAATGGTCTGTATTTAAATAATTGAGGGTTCACAATCCTACTGATTTAAAGTTTAAATATTAAATTTTTTTTGAACCATAGATAATATGATGTCCCCTTTTTGAAAGAGGTTAAAGACATCTCATTCAATGGGCTGTTAAGGATTAGACAATAACAAAAAAATTAATATTAATCAAATTAAATCATCTTATTAATTTTCTAATTGTAATTAATTAAGTAGGAAAACTGACTGTTCAATAGATTTAGATTATAAAACAATACTTAAACTGAAGGCAAATTAAAGCCACATAGCATTTAATAAGATCGACAGCGTAATTATAAGAGATTAGTCTTTTGGTTAAACGACCCTAAATTAGAAGTTTAATCACTTGATCAAGTACAATATGTAGATGCAGAACTGAAATTAAAATATTTTGGAATTAAATTTAGGATTATCTAAGTAAACTTATATTTGTGCTATACTTCTCATTTAGGCAAATTTAATGGCATCAAAGGTGATATTATTCAAGTCCAAATTAGCCCAAATGAGCCCAAGCTAAGTACTTAAATATTTAAGAACATTAAGATAATAATTAAAGGACCAATAATCTCCAAATCTCTTTTGCTAATGATAAAAATGAGTATTTGGTGAGAGGAAACTAATGAGCCTAAACTTGCTCATGTTGTAGGTTATTAAAACACAAATGCTTCAAAAGAGATCTATGATTAATGGAGCTAACATGGACCCATTTATGTTGTGTTTTGAAATTTGGGGTAAAGTTATTAACATACGATTTTGTAAAGATACAAATAGTTATGTATTTTTTGTATAAAAAAGTGTTTAGACATTGATCTAGATTTGAAAGAAGAGAGATTGAAGATCTGACAAGGTCTAGAACTCATCCTGACAATTGTTATCGTTCGGCTGCTCTCATCCAAGTTTCTTTTTTTAGTTGATGGGACTTATTCATTACTCATTCATGTCATTGAATTGCTATCATCCAGTTGTCATATCTTAGCTGTCATTATTTGACTTTTATCACTTAACTATCATCACCCATCTATTAACTATCATCACCCATCAATTGTCTACAATAAGAATATTATGCATTTGGGATCGAAAAACAATTATTAAATGATTTTTGTTTTACTTGCAAATGATTATTTATGACTACTAGAGAGGTTATTCCAATAATCATAATTTTTTACACCCGATTGCTGTAACTTCTATTACATATTGATCGCAACTCTATAGCTGCAAATATGCTAAGAAAACGACAATTAGAAAATTTAATGAGCATTTGGCCTCTACATATAAACTACAATGTTATTGATGCTACAACCTATTTGAAATTGCCAAGAATAATTGTCACAAATCATTCTCAAAAGGGTAACTTACATTTAATTAAAAGTCCACAACAATATAAATAACATAACATTAAGCATAGCAAATCTGTAGAATGTATTACATTTTAATGATTTTAATAAAAAAGTTGAAGAAGATTCTTTTTCTTACTATCATTCTCTATTGATTGATAACATGTTAAGTTATGGTAGTTTACCCATGATGGCCACTTGGCTTGAGCTGAGAAATATGTAGGATGGTTCTAAGCTAATGAACAAGTTCATTATAGCCACTCCTCACTAAAAAGAAATCCACATGGGTAAGGGAGTAGGTGGCTAGTGATAACTTGGTTTAGGGGTCTCTTAAGTGTGCACGGGTTGTCCTTATATGGTGGCTATTAATGGCTAAGGGGGTAGTTCATGTAAGGGTTAAGCCAACCAATGGGGAGGCTAAATTGGTAAGCAGAAAGAGAGAAGGCTAGCTTGACTAATCTTAACCTTCCATAAGCTTAGGTTGGATTTTTCATGGATGGAGTTCGACATACCTTGGGCTCAGCATACGCTGGGCTCGGATCACCCATTTAGAAGCCATTGGGTACATTTAAACTACCCATGCTGAGCTAGGTAGGGTGCACCACCAAAAGGAGTGAATTTGATGGATTGAGCATATGGTGTGAGTCTTGGGTTATGATTTTTCAGATTAACTTAAGTTTTGATTTGGTTTTGTTCTGTTCGATTGATGGTATATATTTTTATTGTTATTGTGGGTTAGATATCAATCATAAATCTAAGAAGATTTCTATTTAAATGATCACATGATTCATTTGAAGAAACATATATTATCTCAAATGATGGAAATGTTACCTTACTATAGATCTAATCACTCGGTTAAGGAAGACATTCCAGATTTATGGGTCTATGGAACCAGAATTTTTTTCCTACCTTTTGAAGGGTAAGATAGGGCTTATTTTATTTTGAGATCTAGTATCCCTATGAGGGGAAGCGCTTGTAGTTAATTACATCTCAGGAGTTATGACTCTCGAGAATATTTTTGATTAAAGTATTGGCTTATATAATGCACGATTGTTCGATAAGTGTTCATGAGATTGATGTTTTAAGACTTGGATTGATAAACTTTGCATTTGAAAAGATTTGAGTTGAATTGAGAGGTTGAGACGTAGTTATTTTGGGTTAATTAGTTTGATTTGGATTAATTGATTCACTTGAATTGAAAACTTGAGTTTGTTGGAATTGATTTCATTTTATTAATTTGAGTTTATTTGATTTGATTGATTTGGTTTGGTTTAAGTTGTGAAAGTTACTTGTTTGAAGTGTCTTTTAATGTTTTCGTCTTAAGTTGCTTAATTTGGTTTGATGTGTTTTAGTTTTTTATTTAAATTTGTTTGTTTACTTTTTTATATTTATTAAGGTCATCTAAAATTTATTTTAATGTTGATTAAATTTGTTTTTGGTTTGTTTCAGGGTCATTTAATTTTTTTTTTGCAGGTTGCTTAATCAATTGGGGTTTAATGAGGTGTTTAAAGTTTGTCTTAAAACTATTTGATTTGCTTTAAGTTTGTTTTAATGTGCTTTAAAGTTGTTAAAGGCTGATTATAAATTTATTTAAAGTTTTTTAAGCTGTCAAAATTATTCAAATTTGTGAGTTTGTTCAAACTTATTGAAGTTTGTTTGATTGGCTAAGGTTTGTTAAACTTATCGAAGTTGGATAAGTTTATTAAATACATTTAAGTTTGTTAAATTTTTTCATGTCAGTTAAGGTTTGTTAAAATTGTTAAATTGTTTAAGTTTGATTAAATTCTTGCTAATAAGTTTTGAGTGGGGTTTAATTTTTTTAGAGTTTTAGAAGTTTTAGTTGAAGTTGAAGATTAGAAGATGTGGTCTTTAAGATCTTGAAAATTTGTAAGTCTGAATTTGAAGCTTTAAAATGAGAGGTCGTGGAATTGATGTGTAAGATTGGAGGTCTAGATTTTTTTTTAGGTTGGCTAACCTAGGGTTCATAGTTGATTTGCAAGTGGTGGCTCTCGTGAGTTAAATGGGTGAATTTTAATTTATTTTTGGAAGTTTGGCATTTAATTCATGATTTATTTTGATTCTTAATATAACAGTTATTGTGAAAATAAAGGTTTTTTCAACGGAAGGTTGAAGTCTTATCTTTGTCAAAGTCATTGATATCAACATTAAGTAAGAAACTTGATCTTTTTTCAAAGGAAGGTTGAAGTTTGTCAGTAAGAACTACGAGTTTCAATCACCTCTAAATACGTTCCATTTGGTAAAGAAAATTAACATCTATTTCAGGGAGAAATTAGAGCATTGCTTCAATACTTATTATATATATATATATATTAATAGAATTGATCTATTAAGGATCACTCATGCTTTTTAAAAAGTGGAATTGCAACCTACAAAGAGGAGCTTAATTTGGCATATCTAGGACAACATCAAGCAACTACAAAAAAAAAAGAAACCAAGAGCTAATTTAGTATTTTGAATTTAGTCAAAACTCTATAACCCCTTATAACCACTTAAGAAGATAAAACTGTATAACTAGAAATATAAAGTAGATTATTTAGATTGGGTCAGACCTCATGATATATTTTTTTTCAAATTTATCACTTCAAATCTCTATTAATTTCTTTCAATCTTCTTATATTTTTTGTTTTGGGTATTCTTGCAACAATAAGATATGGATCGTCAACGCGGTGTTTGAATGTTAAATTTTGTTTAAGATTTATTTGAGTAGATTAAGTGTATTTCCATATATATCTATCTATATATATATATATATATATATATAATTTTATGAGAACTTCATTGGAGCAGAATCCAACGAATAGTACACAGAATTGCCATCTTAGTTTTTGCTCTCCCTAATTCTCTAGAAAAGGGACAAAGACTTTAAGAAAAAAGGTTTCAAAAAGATGAAAAGAATTACCTAAATAAATCTCCGGACTTATAGAAAAATCCAAAAAGCCCTCACCTCCACACAACATGTAAGATGAACGGTCTCTCCGGGTCCAATTATACGTGGTTGAATGCTGATCTTTTCCGTAATAACACAACCAAGGAAACCCTGCTGGGTAGGGCTGTCAGAACGGCTGATTATTAGTGAACAGCTCGTGTTAGGATCGTTGCTAAGTTAACGAGACGAACACGAACAACACGAATAAGTTCGTGTTTGGCTCGTTTTGGCTTGAAT
Organism: Phalaenopsis equestris; assembly: GCF_001263595.1. Classification (NCBI taxonomy): domain Eukaryota; kingdom Viridiplantae; phylum Streptophyta; class Magnoliopsida; order Asparagales; family Orchidaceae; genus Phalaenopsis; species Phalaenopsis equestris. The sequence continues at coordinate 418,417 of NW_018164869.1, read as the reverse complement.
TACTACTGATCAATTATGTTTAGAAATTATGGAGAAGAAAAATCGGAATCGACACAATTCCAGAAGAACATAGATATTTACGAGGTTCGGCAGAGATGCCTACATCCTCGGGAGCAGAGCGGCGACTTACTTTTCAATATTCAAAAAAGAGAACTGAATACAAGATTCAGAATCTCAGAGACTCTTCTAGGGTTACAAAGAAGACATATATATAACCCTATAGTACAATATGTAATTATTTAAATTACCCCTATAATAAACCGTGGGGTGTTGCGCCCGCACACCCAACCCACATAATGAAACTCCCCCGATTGGACAGATCCTTCCGCTCCACTCTGCTCATGGGCTCTGCTCCGTTCCAACATCTGTTTCATTTATGGTATATGAGTCATACCTAACAAATTATACACACACACACACATATGAGTAGCATTTTTAAAAAAATTAATTGACTACAAGGCTACAAAGATTTATAATCAATTAAAAATTTTAATTAATAAAATAGAATAAAAATTATTAAACTAGATTGAAATGATGTTTTAAATCTTGCTCCAATCCTTAACATCTTATGGCTACGTGATTACTATTGTCAAAATGACTCTTTGTTTATGAACGGCTCGTATTCAGCTTCACTAAGCAAACGAGTCAAACACGAACACACTTTTTCAGCTCGAAATATAAACGAGCCGAACACCAACTGAGCCTGGGCTCGCTCGTGTTCGACTCATTTACACCCCTAGTGCTGGGGTTACATCTGTAATTTTTTGTAATAATTAGAAGAATGTTAATTTAAAGGGAAATCAGAGCTAATGTGGGAAGTGAGCTCTAGGACAAGATTTTGTTCAAGAAATCCACTGTGGAGAGGCCAGAATTTGAATTAATTAGGCAAAGTCCTAACTTTATGATGTAATATGGCATATTTAATATTATCTAACTGTAAATAAATATCTATATGGATATGAGCTGTGCTAGAAAATGTCTAAATTAATGTAAATTAAAAATTAAATAATAATAATAAAGAAAATAAAAAATGATTGTAATATTGTTATCTGCAAACCAGTAGCTGTGGGAATTTATGAAGACAGAAGTGGGAAAGTGAATAACTTGGACCGGGTTATACCAATCAAGTTAGCACAAGAAATAGAGAACATGCTTTTCTCTAGAGTTTACCAAGAAAATAAAATTTTATTTTTTAATTTTAGCTTTATATTAGCAATATATGTAGGTATTCAAACATTATTAAGAAATTATTTAAATGCATCAATATTGATAAGGAGTTTAGTGGACATCATGTTAGTATGATATCTCTGTCTTGACGTGACGTTGATTCGTCCGTCGCATGTATTTGAGTTAATGTATAATGCAAGTTGATGGTCTTAGACTGTACAGACGTGCACTCTTATTGTGCAAAATGTTTTGAGATATTTAGGTTATTGAATCTGTCGTGTCGCTAATGGTCTACGGTTCGAGAGTTATTTGAGGTGAAATCTTAGATCCGGAGGAGAAAATTTTATGCGTGTAAAACTGTTAGGATGTTGAAGCTACTTTTGACGACTCTAACGAGTCGAAATGTTTCAATCTAAATTTATGTTCACCAATGTTGTCATCAAAAGTTATATGTTTTTATTGATATGTTTAGGTGACAAGATCTTTTACTCGATTACAAAAAACCTGTATTTTAACTTGCCTTGACTAAAATTAAGAATAATCTAATTTATGGAAATATGAGTTTATAATGTAAAACTAGTCAGACTACTAGGTGTAGGGGAAATCACCATGGTTATTTGAGTTGAATGTCTCTCTTCAAAAAGAAGCCTTCATAGTACAAATTATTAAATTTCAAAATATTTAAGAAGTGCTAAGAGAGATGATATTTCATAAGAAGCAAAAAATTATCTAGTTTGAATTTCATGAATTTATCATTCTAACTTATTAAGCTCAAGATGACATAGGCATAATGGTGTTTAGCCTGGATTAATTGTGAGATACTCAGATTGAAATCATGATATTGGTATCCATTTTTTTATGTGACATACATGAGACGCCCTCGGTGAGTAACACAACACTATAGTTGGGGTCTACAGTGTCATAGCCATGCTTCAAGTCGATTGTTGTCAAACCAGCATCGCCTCCTGCATCCTCTATGTCGAGGTTTGTTCCTGTGGCATGGGGTTGTCTATGGCTGATAGAGATATTCTCGTGACGTGGATCGTGAATGAAATTATCCCACATCGTGTTTGTAGCTTAAGCCTAAGGTCTAGATGGCGAACTTCATGTCGTAGCCGGTCTACTCAGCTACACGAAGACATTTCATCTTCTCGAGCTCTCTTGAGATGCGTTCACGATCCTTACGGAGGTCCCAAGATCAAAACTACTCATATCTGATCCTCTGAAGGTCCCATGAGACCAAAAACCCTTCAACTAACTTTTTTGGAAGCCAAAATTTTCTGGAGCCTTGCATGACTATGCCTAATTCAGTCGTGGCCACGCCTAACCAGTGTGGTGGTCATGCCTAAGCCTAGTGTGGCCACGCGAAAACCTCCTCGGAGGCTCAAATGACTAGTAGCTGACGTGATCGTGCCCGAAGGTGGCGTGACCACGTCAACCAAATAGAGAGTTTGGAATAATTATGCCACAATTTGGTCATGTCCATGCCGAAATCACGAGAGGCCGAGGTTCATCAACCATGCCTAAATCGCCAGAGGCCTAGGTTCGTCAACCTACATGACCACTTCTAAAGGTGGTGTGACCGCGCTGACCAAACCAACTGCCCGACATAATTATGCTTGAAATATTTGCTATAGTCACCTAAACTTGCCCGGATGCAGTGTGGCCATGCCTCCGCGACTTTTTTGTGATTTTTGAGCTCCGGTCCCCGGATTCCCCCCGGTGAGGCAACCATGACTATTAGTCCACACCCCCCCCCGTTTGTCTAGGTATTTACCTAAAATGTCATGGGGACTATTTTTAATCGATGCCAGAAAGGGAAAATTGCTAGGGATCATTTGACCTACTCTCCATTGTAGAATAAACTAGGGGAATGGTCATTTGGTTAACGAACACAAGCTTTGGTTTGGATTTTAGAGGATTTAGGTTAGGGTTTTTGTTTTGTGTTTAGAAGAAACCTCATAAATTAGGCGCTTTACGATCCCATTACGAATCAAAAGAGCAAAATTTATTATTTTTATTAAAATCTCACCTAATCGTTCAGGAGACTAGCAACCTCATGGCCATTCGGTGGCTTCATCACTTGATGAATGGGATGAAGCCATCTTGAGCTAGAGAATGTGGGATCCCTTTGATCTCCATTCCCAAAATGTAAGTATGAAAGAATTAAAAGACATATATGAAACTATTTTGGCATGTGTACTTCAATAAAGAATAGTTAATCAATACTAACAATTAAATAATAAGAGGAAAAATAATGGAGAATACTTACTTAGACTAAAAAATTAAATATAAAAGTTTGAACAATCAACACCTTGATTTTTATATTGACTGACAAACTAGGAGTTCAACTAAAGAATGAATTAAATATCAAATCTCAAAACAAAGTTTAAAATTCACAAACATAAACAAACTAAACTACCATTAGGAGTGGATCAAATATGAACTCTAGGTTAGCTAACTTAGAAATGAAATCTTTGCCACACATCCCTAGAATAGTCTAGCGTTGAAGACTATGTTAAATTACTAGTTACTATTAATTAGTGCTAAGGATTATAACATATGAAAAAACATGCATGTAACAACCCATTCAGACTATTTAGGTGCCCTACGATGAAGTTACCCATGGTTATTGACAAAAACAACTCAAACTACCTAATAGTAAGGTCTACACTTGCCACCACTATGGTATTAAGAACTGAGACCATGTAAATCCATGAGCATCTTCTCTGGGGGTGTTATATCTAAAAATTAGTTTAGTCCACCTACTTAGTCTCCTTATAAAGTCTAGGTTTACTCTAGAGTTATGGTTTCAACATTCATCTAGAAATCCTTCTTTTTAATCTTGGACTCAAGACATTGAAATCATCTTTCTAAATCAAATCCCTAACATTAGAAATTTTCCACTCAAGTTTCTAGATCGAGCATAAATCAATTAAATCAAATATATTCCACTCCAATCAATTATTTTCAAACAAAAATTTTCAAAACTTCAAAACCAATTTTCTGAAACTTCAAACTTTCAAATAGAAATCGCAGTACATGAGTCCTACAAGGGGAGGACCAACTTGACCAACCAAATAGCCTCATTTTAGTCGATTGTGCGTTTTTTTGAGGATCATTGATGAGCTGAAATATCATCTCTTCATTACGTTATCGATGGAGTCAGCCCTCAGGTGATTCAATGTCTTACTGCTAGGAGTAATCCCATTATTTGTTGATTTCATGTGGATGTTCTTAGAGCAATTTGTATGCAAAGGTCTTCACTGATCAATTTGCTAGGTGAAATTAATCTCAAATAATAGTTAGGTCTTCGATAATAAATACCTTCGCATACAAACTGTTTCACGAACATCCTCTTGAAATGAGCAAATAATGAGATTACTCTCAGTGGTAAAGCATTCCATCACCTGAGGGATGACACCCTCAACATAGTAAAGAATAGATAAAATTTCAGTGCATCTGTAATCCTCCAAGAACACACAATTGACTCAAATGAGGATATTTGGTTGGTCTGGTCTGTCCTCCCCTTATAGGACTCTAGTGTTGGGATTTTGAATCTTTTTGGAGGCTAGACCTTAGTGATTTTTTGAGAGAACACATTCTCAAGCAGTTGGGTGCCTCAATATGGTTGAACTCCAAGTTGATTGGTAAATAACTAACACTATCGAAGTATTGAGTGTTTTCTTCTCTTTCTAGGATTGGGGGGACTCTTTGGTTGTTGGGCGCCGACCCTTCCTCTTAAGTGTGTTGCTCTCTTCTTAAAGCCAAAATGCCTCGGATGACGTCCAACATTTTATCCTTCAATTCTTGGATCAATTGGTTCAGAAAATCTCTATTGTGCTCTATATTGTCGCTCTCTATTGTGTTTTTTTTTTGTTTTTCATGGGCTACTACCCTTCTTGTTTGTGACATGATCTATGCTCACTGCACATTTTAAGATGTGGAATCATGATTTGTCCATGAATCACACTCAATGAATAGATCATAAGAAGAGATAACGATACATATAGAGAGAGAGAGAGAGAGAGGAGTGAACATTAATGAATAGTAACACGTCATGTTGATCAAGTAATATTTATAAAATGATCTCCCTTTCTATTGAATAAATGATACAATGTGATGATGCAACATTTTTGCCTTTGCTTTAAAGAGGTTAGTATAAGGGTATTTTTAGAATTTTGCATGCATGAATATATCACTCAGCTGCTCTCTCGCTCGATCTATTGAGCTTAATTGACTTTGGGTCCGCCTGACCGACTCAATCGGCTAGGCTTGGTTGGCATTTGATACTGCTGATTTAGTATGGTTGTCGATCCTTGATAATAAATGGGAGACTCCTGAGCATCCTCAGTATGATTGGAGATGAAGAGGGGCCGAGACTTCCCCTAGGTCTGTTTTTTCGTAGTGGTTGGCTCAAATGTCTTTTCGTCTCTTTTTTGACCAAATGGTTCGTCCATTTATCCTCCTCATGACCCGGTCGCCTTTAGCCTTAAAGGTTTTAACTTGGAAAATTGCATTCGATCTGATAAGTGGGCCTCACATTCTTCTATGGGTAGGTCCTCCCTCATTATACTCTTCTCTTTTGAACTCAGGATTAGCATCATCTCATTTTTGACGTACAAGTTAGCTTATGAATCATAATACTAAGGACAAAATTATTAAAAGAAGAGCATCTTCTGATGAATTAGCTTGAGTTCCACACTACCATCCTTGGCAACCAACTCATTCTGAGTGGGTGAATATAACTCATGAACTGTGCCGTAATATATTCCTGTCCATCAGACTAGTAAAAAGGAAAATAACTCTATTTGTCCGAAAATCATTTTAAACATCATCCTCACAAATCAACTGGCTGTGGAAATACAACATTTCTATCAGCACAAATTTTAAATTCAAACGGAGGATACATTCTGTAGGATCTGTGATGAAGAAACACAGATATGATTGTACGGATCAGTGAGTCAGGCCTGACTTTTTTATACAATAATTGTTATAATAACAATAACGTTGCCGATAGATCCATCTTGCAGGTCATGAGTCACCCTAAATTGCTCTCTTTCTCATGCAAACGGTCCAATTGATGGCGACGTCGTCATTTTTTCCTCCAAACAATGACAACTGTTTGGCAAAAAATTAGGAAAAATAAATCATGCGATAAATAAATACAATTAGACTTGTGTGATTTGGTGCAAATTTATTTATATTTAAGGGAAGAGATTATTCCAACTTCGATCGTTGGTGAAAAAGAAAATATCGCTGAAATAGAATTACGACACCACGTACTAAAATCAACTCTAATATCTCGTATAAATAAGAGAGTATTAGGACACACTAGTAAAACATAAAAAATAACAGATCTACCGCTTATACGAACAAAACCTCCAATACAATAATTTTCACATTATATCTTGCATTTAGATAAGTGGGAGATGTGGACTAAATGAGTTTCAATACCAAAATAGTTATGACGAGATTGCTGCTTACATAACCTCTCTTTTAAAGGGATGAAGCATCGTGTTGTTCTTCAAAATGCTCAATATGTAATTAAGATGAGCTTAGATATTCACTAACATGTACTCAACTTCCGTAGAAACAAAAAACTGTGGATTGAAGAATTGACCTCTACTGATTGGATCTACCATTGAGAATAAATAGCTAATCGTAGACCTGCGCCTATCCATATCACCAGCATAGTCAGTGTACCCTTTAAAAAAATCAACAATAGAAGACTCCCTCCCAAGGACCAAACTGATATCAACTATATTTTTCAGATACCTAAGAATACTTTTTACAGTCTACCAATGACTCCATTTTAGATCATGCATGAACCCACTCACAACATTAACTGCTTGTGCAATGTCTGACCCAGTGTAAACCATGCCACATAAGATTGCCCACTTCACTAACATAAGAAGTTGATCGAATCTCTTTCCTCTTATGATAATCATTTGAGCACTGATTTGAACTCAACTCAAAGTGAGATATAATGGATAGATTCACCAGCTTATTCAAGCCATCAATCCCAAACTTCTTGGACCCCTTCCAAACATATGCTCATTGAAATTGTTTATGTTCAGCTTGTATTTGAAATAGCTCTTTAATAATATGGTATTTGAAATAGCTCTTTAATAACATGTTTGTGTTTGACTCGATTCAAACTTTTTATTCAAATTAAGCTCTTACTTAGCACAAATTTAACTCACTCATCTAATAATATTTAGAAAATGCGACTAATTAAAATTATATACTACATTCAAATTTTTTACATCCGATCCATTCAAAGTTGTTTTGTGGCGCACCACATAATTTTTGCTCTTAAAGCTTTTCTCACGAATCAAGCTCTTCTCGTTATCTATGTGGGACAAAAGTGTTGTCCCTGAATGCTTGGTCCCTCCGTGTAGGGCTGCCAAAAAAGCTCGTTGTTCGCGAACAGTTCGTGTTCGGTTCGTCAATGAGTTCGTGTTCGATTCATTCGATAAGTAAACGAGACAAACGCGTTCGTTCGGTTAGTTAAATGTTAGTTAAACGAACCAAACACGAACAGTGATGCGTTCGTTCGTGTTCGAATCGTTATTGTTTGAAATATAAAATAATATAAAATAATTATATATAAAAAATTTATTATATTTTAAAACATTAAATTTTATAAATTATAATATATAATAAAATAATAATAATAATATATTAATATACTATAGTAGTAATATACTAATATAGATATTGTATATTTATATAATATAAGTTATATAATTAATATATAATATTATTTTTATATATTAATATTAGGGATGTCAAACTGGCTCGTCGTTCACGGACAGCTCGTGTTCGGTTCGTGTTCGGCTCGTTCGTTAAGAAACGAACACGAGCTTATTTCAAACAAACTAAATTTTAAACGAATCGAACACAAACACAAGCTTTGTTCGTTCGTGTTCGGTTCGTTTACACCCCTACCTCCGTGGCTGCCCTCCTTCCCACTTCTCCGAGTTGGGACACCCAAAAAAAATATATTTACATGCATACCACAAAAATTTTATGTATTTACATATCCAACACCTAAACATATATTTTTTATAACTATATCATATAATAATTTAAAAAGATATTAAATTTAGCATTTCTCAACTACATATAAAAGATTAAAATAGAAGAATATAAATCAATACTATTATTTAATTTTATTAATATTTCGAGCACGTAGGTGTCAAACACAAATGAACAAACACTTATAAATGAAGCTAAAAAAAATTGTTCGTGTTTAGCTCATTTGTTTAATGAATGAAATGAATATGAGCTATTTAATGAGCCCACCGCGGTATGTTCATGAATGACGATCTTTTTTTACAGTCTTATTTCTAGTTGTATTGCCCCTGTGAATCTCCATGCCATAAATAATGCGAGCATGACCCAACGTATTCATCTTGAAGTGTTTGGACTATTGCTTCTTCATCCGATGAACCTTAGTTTGATTGACAGATGCATCAATATATCATCAAAATATAGAGGCAAATAGATGAGCACACCATGTCAACTTCTTATAATATGCACATTGATCATATTAGCTCCTCGTGTGCTTCTATTCATCATAAACTGATCCAACATCTTTTACCATGGCCGCGGTGACCGTTTCAACTCATATAAGGATTTATTTTGTAAGCAAACAACGTTTTTGAGCCTTGATATCTTGGTGGCTACAACATATATAACTTATCTTATAATTGCTCATGTAGGAATGCAATCTTCACACCAAGCTGCTCTAAAATTAGGTTGTACTATGTTACATGTTTTATGAGAACAGATTGAGGGATGCTTGAGCACTAGGGAGAAAACCTCATCATATTCAATCATTCTTATTGCACAAAGCCATTTGCTACTAACCTACCTTATACTGCACATCCACTCCATGACATCTTTTCTTTTTTACAAACAATCATTTGCACCCAATGGCTTTCCTTCCCATACGAAACTTAACCAATCTTTAGGTAATATTTTTCTAAGGAAACTTCTTCTCTTCATCAATTTACCCTCTTTATAATCATCAACTGAGCTCTCTACTTCTTTTTTGTTATGACTAAAATTTCACCCTCCATGGCCAAAAGCGTAAATGCAAGGTATTCTTACCCAAGCTAGTTTTGGGATATTCTTATTTATGATCCTACTCTCATCAATAGATTCATGAGCGAGGGCCTCATCCTTAACATCTTCTTCCAACTCCACCTAAGATTTGTAATAGGTACCTCATTAGTTGTAACTATATCAGGTACCTGAATATGATTGAACAAACTCTGCGGAATAAATGAAGTTGCATCAAACTCCAATTTTTATTGTATCTTTGTGTTACTTATAAAACTATTCACTTAGTTCAAGTCTTGAGGCTTCAGGAGGCTCGCCTCATCAAATATAACATCACCGTTAATGATAAATTTTCTCTCTACTTGATTATAAAGATTGAGGCCCTTGACTCTACACATGAAGCCAATGAATATCATACTGTTTACTTTTTATTCTATTTTACCATTCAACATGTGGTGTAAGCTAGACACCCTCATATGACCATAATAACTAGCATGATGCCTTGACCACATCTCTTTTGTGGTTTTCTTTCCAAAAGCTGTAGATGACAGGTGGTTCATGCTGGCATCAGCTTTTGATTTCACATGTGTAGTGTGTTACCTACATGACTTCAGAGAGTTTACATTTCCTCTGTAGCATTCTATAACTCAAGACACCCACTCGGGACTCTTTAACAGTTGTTCAAGTCAATGAGCTAAACTTTGCGATTTAGCCACACCCGGAAAAATCTGCCGTCAAAAAGGTTCATTCAGAATGTGAGATATATTTAGTGCTCATTCTGGTATACAAAGGTCATCACACATCTGTCCAAACCCTCCCATGTCCAAGGAAAGTCATGGAATCCTTCTACACGCGCTATGGGAAAGTTAGGGTTAGGGACACCTTGCCTGTGTTGTGGTTTAGGATAACTAATAGTAATGATTTTTTTAGTGAAAGACCAACAAGAATAATCTATTTTGGGGCTTTGATATTATATTTCACTGATATGGAGTCTCTCATAGATTTCCAAACAAAAAAATCCTCTATTGGGCACACCCTAGGCGCAGTAGACAACCTTCTATGTAGAAAGATACACTGGGCCAGTCAGGTTGAAGAAGCACGGGGGTTTCTCCTCGGGACATGCAAATATGAATGCAATTTTCTAGAGTGGTCCTTAGATATTATAGAGGCTCTAATAATTATGACTTAGGTTTAGCCTACGTAGCGCATCTCATTTAAAATTCAGCTCGAAGGCTATGCAGGAAAATAAATGTATAATTTTTAAAGTCCTGAATATTTTAATTCTAGATTTTAATTATCTTGAATATTTTATTTAGGATTTTGAAGAAAATGCTAGAATTTTAAATACTAAAGAGCCTATATTGCTTTCAAGATTTGAAGACAAACCCCAGAAATAAACAAGAAAAACATTACAGGCATTCAAGCACGCAATAAGGCAGAAAACAAGCCAAATAAAATATATAAAGGCCATTGATGCTGGGTCGGTAACATATCCTATAAAAGAAAAAGGTATCCAGACTCCACATTTACAGGCCCGGTCCTAATTCTATAAATCAATATAAAATGTAGAATTAAGATAAGGGACATGAGCATCAGCTCCTGGTCCCCGTCAGGTGGTTCCAGTGCCAAAATACCTTGAAAGTCATGTTCGTGGCTTATTTTTTCTATACGACTCTTCTTAGACACTAAACAAGGGCATACGAAAAAGAAAAAAAAACTCATCCTGCATGAAAATATGGTTAGCATGGAAGGCCATGCACATATAATGAGTCATGCCTGGTGGGGGAGCTAAGAAACACCTGTAAGCAAGGGGTTAGTAGAAATCCTTACATGCTCCCACTTTTATTGTACCTATGTGTGTGCATATCTATGGGCATGGATCCATGTAGAAGAATGCCCTACAAGCATATCAAGCATGCAGTCACACCAAAGCACAAAGCAGAAAATATGTCTGGATAGGGCAACCAAACCAGCAGAGAACAATAGTCAAGTATCAAAAGACTACCTAGCACCCTAGATCTTAACCTAGCACACCATCAAATGGAAAATGTCCTAACTAGCACCTAAGTGCACAAGGTAAAATGTCTCATAAGCTAGTAGTTATATCATGAGTACAAAAGAAAAAAAGCGTCAAGAAGTAAAAAAGTCATAATTATAAAGGCATTTTACAAGAATTCACATATTTAAAGTAATTATTTGTCAATTAAAATGAATAAATAAAATCTATCTTTGAAAGATGCAAGTTTGATGGTAACTTGTGACTTTGTTGTCACCAACAAGATTGAGTAGCTCAAAATGAAGGTACTTCTTTCCAAAGAATATTTTCACCTTTTATGTTGCAAAAATGAACTATCATAAATTCTTTAAAGGCTCTAGAAAATAACATTTCAATTAATTTGAAACTTTATAAAGGGGTTACAAAAGTGAAATTGTTGGTTATACAAGAATATGTCATTTTTTTGCTCTCTCTCTCTATCTATCTCTCTCTCTCTCTTTAAGAAACACTCAATCTTTCTCTCACTCTCTTTGCAATAGATTGAACACTACAAAAAATTTAGGGAACTAAATATATAGTAAATTATCTTATCGATGCAGTTCTACTAAAACAAGCTTGCAGTAAAATAAGTCAGGAAAACTAAAAAATGATAATATAGTGGGCACTCACCCTAACAATAGTATGCTTGTCAAGTTCAATAAAGACTCAGCTGTAAGCATTTAAGTTAAGGCTTCACCAAACTCACTTGTCCCATTTTAGGGGTACTTTCCCAAGGTCAAAAACTATTTGTTTGCCCAATTAAAGCAGGAAAATCATAAGAAAGTCAACTCCACCTAATGTATAAGCATTATTAGTAACAGGCTTGCAACTTTTGTCTCTTACCGAACAACATATGTCAATAACAAAGTCAAGGTTGATATCAATGTGTAGTCATGATTTCACATATTATACGTATCCATATGCATATAAAACTCTTATCATGCATTTATGGAAAAAGTAATTGTATCTTTTCTAGCAGCTGCCAGGGACCTTCATATAAAAGTTCAAAGGACAATATCCACAAATGAGAGGCACTCCAAGATATTTTGTACTAGCTAAACTATTTAGGGACATCTTAATTCATAAGAGATACTATTACCTTTTCTCTCCTTTTTCTTTTCATCTTTCATCTCTTTATTATCTATTTTGTGGAATCATCTTACAAGTCTTGTTGGTCAAATTCCAACCTTTATCAAGGACAAATTTTGATCCAACAACACACTCATAATAATTTTTTAATCCTCTAAATTCATTGAGGTGCTTCATTTTTCAAATTATCCCTTATGTGATTCACCAATGATCTCATGTTCATATAGTAGGCCAAATTGAACTTGACAAGTTTTGATAAGTTTAATTTTCAATGCCATAATTTAATAAAATAATACTTGAATTAAGATGTCATTCATCCGAGTACTTTGCATGGTTTTTGTATTCTGACTTGATGTTAACATCAATAGTCTGCCACCCATAACTTCCCTGACGGCAACTCAATGAAAAGAATATACCAAATATGCACAGCCGCCCTTGAATTACGCCATCATAACTTTAAACTATGCTGATACTATCCTCAGTTGCATGGCCAGTTATGTAGCAGGATGAATAGTTTTTTGCCAAATTCAGCTAAATTGAACAAGTCATGGTGCATGACAGATTTATAGATATAGAAACAATGCATTTGTTTGATTAAAGAATGTGGCCATAAACATTTTTTGATAAAAATTTCTCTTCAATTTTTAAAACATCATATCTTCAAATTTAATGAAATTAATAGCGACAAAAGAAATAAAATAGTGTTGGGTTTGTTTGGTGTAGCTGCAGCTGTTCGAAGAAGTAGCTGTAAAGCGTCTGAAAACGAAGTTACTGTCCAAAAAGCTGCGGCGGCTATTATAAGAAAAGAATTCTTAATAAGTCTGACCACAACTTTTTAGTAGCCACCGTAAGTAGTAAGGTCGGGTTGGAAAATACAACTTTCAGCTGCAACTTTTTGAGAATGAAGCCAAAACGTAATTTTGTCAAACAAGAAAAACTGCGGAGTGACACCACACTGCCACCATACCGCTGCTTCAAACGCACCCATAATCTAAGATCTTGCTATTCATAAAATGTAATTATAATTCTGCAAAGAATAAGATAAGTTTCATCAACGATTTTACAACTCAAGCAAGACTCATGGTTTTTTCCTGTCAACAGTTCTCTACATTAACAGCTTATGGTGTCACTATTGGCTGTTTTCTTTAATCTAAGCGCGTACTAAAATCTCGAGCAACGCTAAAACGATAATTCATTACTCTGCCGCCGCGAATTTTTTAGCACACACGAAGTCTAAGATTTTGTTATTTATAAAATGTAGTTATAATTCTGCAAAGAATAAGATAAGTTCGAGCAACAATTTTAATAAAACAACAAAATAAAAATAAACATTTACTTGTTTATTGAAGCATTGAATAATTAGAGCTAAAATTGCTTGCAGTGCGATCAATGTCTTTTATTTTTTAAAAATATGAGCTTAAGCATAAATTTAATATAAATGAGATTCGATTTTTGGGCTTTAAGAATACTTTTTTTAATTTAATATAAATTGACCTAATTGTCAGTTATAATACATTTAATTTTCAAGTTATACTTGGTCATGTACAGAGCCACCATTAAGCTTGGCTGATCGAATCCAATACAGGAGAAAAAATTCCGTACGTAAGACGTACGCAATGCTGCGTACGTCAGAGAGGTTATTCAGAGGGTATTGTGGGGTTATATCTGTGTTATACTTCCTGTAACCTCTCTGTAACCTATCTGTAACCTTCCTGTAACCTACCTGTAACCTACAAATATATGAAAACAGAAGCGCGGAACTTACTAGAAGGTACAGATAGGATATAACCCCCAAATACCCTCTGAATAACCTCTCAGACGTACGCAGCGCTGCGTACGCCCAATATAAAGTGAGAAAACATGTTAGAAACCGTTGAAGAGAGCAAAAATATAACTAAACAACCTGATGATTGTAACATTAAATTAATTTTAAGGCAAGCTGTTGGCTAATTGGATTTGTTTGTATTATTCTTTCATGATGGGTAGGAATAGTTAGGGATAAATATTCATTATAACTTCTCTATTTTAATTTTCTCTATGTTAAATAAATTGTTAAAAATGCAAAAACTTCTTTAAAAAAATGTCTGAATGTTTATAATACTCCAAACGTCATTGCTATGGCTGTTAATTTCAAAGTGAAAGACATTTTTTAATATCATTGTTTAATTGGAAGTATGGTCATATTATCATTTTTTTAAATTTATATATACTCTAATTATACCAATTTTGACTTATAACAATGTTTAAATAGTTTAAAGCATGTAAAATGTAAAGCAGGATTGTTTTGACTAAACTCATTATCTAACTTGTAGCCCGTTCCGTTGGCCATGAAGAGATAAGCCAAAACAATTACATTTTGATTTGACACTTAGGACCCGTTTGGGGCGGCTTATGAGTGTGGGGGCGTTTTTAAAAACGCCGCGGTACCGTTTGGATCACGGTTTTTGCCTGCTTTTCTGAAAACACGGTTTCATTTTTACACTAAACGTAGACCGCATGTCGAACCCCGCGGTCGACCCGCGGGCTGCGTTTCAGGATAAGTTGCTTATCCTGAAACGCACAACTTATCCTGAAACGCACAAGCTACCCCAAACACACCCTAAATCTATTATCCTTGGTCGAGCTGATGAGTTTGAGAAGAAATGCATTACTAAAGGAAATATAGCAAAAACTGACAAAAATATCGACGGCTTAGGGTGTGTACGTAATTTTTTTTTCGACAACTTTCTGACGGATAACTTAACTGACGACTTTCCTACTAGACTCTTTGTAACTTCTTTGTGAATTTAGTAACCGACGGTCATAAAATATGATTCAAAGATCAAAACTGTCGGTCAGCTTATCGGATTATAACAACTTAAAAACGACAACCATACACTGTCGAAGAGGCAAATATTGGTTTTTAATTTCTGCATAACTGTCTGCATAACCGATGGTTATAATACTAGAAACTGACAGTCAGAGACTATTAGAAAGCCATCGAAAAGACTGCATATGTCGAACCAACATCTGAAATTTCTCATTGTTCTCTTACGCACATGCCTTTACTCTAGATCTGATCGACGCTCCCTTCACTACGGATTCCGTCTGGATAACCATTTCTCAATTTTTTTACACTCAAATCACAGTTAATCTTGATTCCACTATTCCTTATAGTTTTTATTTCATTTTAATAGTTAGATTTATTGTATTTTGAGAACAAGTGTTTTGAATAAATTCAACATTTTGATTCAGTTTTCTACAATATAGATGATGCATGTTATGTTACATACACACGACTCATCTCTTAGGTCTTTCTATATCTAACCCTTAACTTTTAGTGAAGAAAAAAGACTTATACTTTTGTGACAAATTTGCATACCAAACTAACAATTCTTATGTATTTATGTATCCCATAACTAAACTTTTAAATCTACAAACTTGGTTCTTTAAAACAATGGATGAAAATGTGTATTTCACTTTTCAAAATTGGTAAGAGCATTATTTTTTTATGTGATATATATTAAAGTTTAGGGTCCTATGTGTCAAAATATGTAAATGTAGGTTTGAGACATGTAAATACATAAAAATTGTAAGCCATGAATATAAATGCCCCTTTTTGAAAGTAAATTCACATACTTAGCACACAATAATTAAGTATTTTTTTCTAATTCACCCATTTAAACATTCAAATTTACATATATGATACCTTTTTGTTTTAAACATATGAATGAAAGGGTGTTTTCCACTAGTGGTAATAGTGTTGGTATTAAAGTTTAGGGTGCAATATATGTAAATATGAAAGTTTTGGTTTGAGACATGTGAATATAAAATAATTATGTGCTATGCATATAAATGCCCCTTTTAAAGGCAAAATCACATGCTTAGCTCATAATTATTTTATTTTTACGTATCGCATGCCTAAACATTGTATTTACCTACATGACACTTCGGTGCTTTAAACTTATGCAAAAAAAAAAAAGTGTATTTCTTTCTTTAAAAGTAGCAATATTGCTATTTTTTATGTGATATTGAAGCCTGAAGCGCTAAGCAGTACAATATAAAAGATTAGGTTTGAGATATGAAATACAGAAAAATTGTGTGATATGAATGAAAATCCCCGTTTTAAAAGGAAAGTTCACATACCAAGCATATGTTTCTTACGTATTTAAGTATCAAACCTAAACTGTCAAATTAACATATATGGCACCATCGTGCTTTAAACCTATGTATGAAAATATGTATTTCACTTTTAAAAAGTTGTAATTGTGATGTTTTTGAAGTGATGTTAAAGTTGCAAGTGCTATGAGTGTAGCATGAAAGTTTCTTAGTTATTTGGTTTCTATATGAAAGAAATTTAATATTTCTTAACGAAAGTCACATTTTATGAATTGTTTTTATCAAATATATGAATTATTTATGGATAATCATACATAAAGGTTATGGATGTACTATATACTATATCTAGATAGAAAAAGATTAATCAAAGAGTTTTTTAACAGAGTTGAGACCTTCGTGCATATGACATCTCAACTTTTGACTTATCTACCCAAGGGTAGGTTTCAGTGTCTATGTTCAAAACACAGAAATCAAGCATGCTTAATGCTTAATGAAGTCATGTATGATTTACATAGTTTGGGATTTCAACCTGATTATTAGTTTTTGACTTTACTTGATGAGGCTGATATTTCAATTAGCTTTGTTTCTTCATCGAGCTATGATCTTCAACTTGAGTTTGACTCAACTATATTTGCAAAAAAAATAATCTTCGAGGAAATAAGATTGTTGACCTCATGCTTGTGAGACTATTTGTCTGTCTATAGAAGCCTATGATCTAGCCTTAGGGTTTTCTAGTGATCTTAAAAAATGCAAAGTTCTTACCGAAGCTTCCCCGGCAACGGCGCCAAAAACTTGACAGCAACGTTATATATGCTTAAAAATACAAGAATTTGACACCACTACTAGAAGATTTAAATCCCCGGCAACGACGCCAAAAACTTGATGCAACTTTTAATATGCAAAAATTTATGAACCCAGATTTATATATTTATAATGATTTTGTAAAGTCACAATTTCAAACGCAAGTTACGTTTCACTCAAGTAATACAGGACTCTAGTGGAGTCTCGTTTATCGATCCCACAGGGAAGCGAGGTAAGAGGTCCTTAAACAAATCCTAGTCTACTACAATTAGTCCTTACTTTACAATGTCGATTAAAATGATGTTTTATCTAGCAACTTCTCCTAAATGCAAGTGTTAAATGTAAAGATAGTAACTATAGCTAATGTAAATATTAATTCTAAAGATAACCCTTTTTGAATGAATTGGTTTGGAGAATTTTGAGATATTAAAAACTATCATTCTTATATAATGAATTGGATAATGTAAGGGAATGAGATGCATTAAATATTGTATGTGTCAAATAGGAGCAATCTTATTCTTTACCCTTTGGTTCAGGCATAAAGAACATTGACTAATTCTATGTTTGTTTACTGAATCCGTGGCTAGGCTGGGAGGATATCGGCTCTCGCTCCCACGTTCCCCTT
>NW_018164869.1:400200-400414 GCF_001263595.1 Phalaenopsis equestris | reverse complement strand
CTATTTATTTGCATTCAACTCCCATGAACTTAACCATCCATGGAATCTGAATGTGGTTCTACTTTGTTGAGAATTACACAGCCCTCTCGGGTCTTAATGCAATTACAACGAATTTTAACTGTACAACAGGCCTTTGTTGTAATGTAAATAAAGTGCAAGTAAAAACCATCACATTGATAAAATCCGCCGCTTCTAACATGCATCACAAAATCCT
>NW_018164869.1:380746-399782 GCF_001263595.1 Phalaenopsis equestris | reverse complement strand
CTTTTTCTAACCTAAATTTGTTCTTTTAAAGTGTAGGGATGAAGTTTGAAGAGTTGCCACAAGAGTCCTTTCAAAAAGCGTCCAAATACGTTGAATTTCGGCTCATAACCGCCAAAAGTCGGTCCATAGTCGTCCCGGGTGTCATCGACGGGCTCGAAGGCGTTGTCGGCGAGCTTTTCTGTCATTTTTCGGTCTTCTCAGGTAAATCTCGTCGTTGGTGCCATTTTGGGCGCCGTCGGCGAGCAGACTCCGCAGCTCCACTGTTTGGCTCAGTTTTAGCTGTATTTCGCCCCATTTCAGTTACGTTATGTTATAACAGATAACCATACAAAATAAGCATGAAAACAACCTTTCTTTAAAGTGTAATCTCATTCAAAAATATGCAAGAAGTGTACAAGAGATTAAGCATCAAAAGACTTATCGAAAGGTGACAAGGCAAAATTTCATTTCTTGCTCGTTTTTGCTCCAAATTGCACCGTTTTTATTTTTTTTTGCTTTAATGACCATAATTCATCATACCTGCTACAAAACATTGAAATACCCTTCTTTAATGTGCAATATCATCAAAATCAATATAAAATAGGTATGAAAATCTCAACATATTTTTCTTTGGTCAGTGGCAAAGTGGAGGATTTCCCCTCTCCAATTTCTCATAAGGGAAACTATCCACCATTCGTAGGACAGACTAGCTAGAAAGCTTTTCCCACTCTACGAAAGCTCGCGATCTTGTATGATGGACCAGTTAAAAAGCTTTTTCCATCCTCTAAGATTAAACTCAACCAACTTCTCCAAGGAAATTTAGGAGTACCAAAGTTGTGGCAAAATGGGACTCTGACTCGGTGGGATTAAGGCATAAAATTCACAACATGGGGAATCACTCGACTCCGTAAGAATGACCAACACACATGATTACTGACCTAGGTCTTTCTTTTAGGAAATTAGTGATCCATCACATAGGCAGCGCGGCCAGCTGACACATGTCGGCCCACACATTCATCCCGTGTGGGGCTATTGAACCCACGTGCCTAGACCGGACTAACCCTAGGGTCGATTAAGAAATTAGGAAATATCACCACTGTGATGTTTGTGGATGCATTTTCTTTGCTTGCTCCAAACTTGCTTCCTCACTAATACGACCACTGTTCATGTACTTCACAATATGTGCGAACCAAGAGAAAGAGACATAAGATGGAAAAAAGGTATGCAAAGTACACAAAATAAATATCACATCATATAAAAATGCAACCAAAATGTACCTTCTCAAGAGGGGTCGAACGGGCCTCTATACGTTGTGACGACGTTGCTACTTCGCAAGTGGTAACTGCTCCAACGAGGCTCCTACCAAAATGAGATGAAAGCCTGTGAAGTCAGTGACGGGATAAGGCACTGATTTCACCAAAAGCCGAGGAGTTTTGGACCAAGTAGCTCACGGTTTTAGGAAGAGCTTCAAGCGGCGCGGATTCGCGACCAATGGGAGGGGGAGTGGCACAATTTTGGCGAACTGGGGGGAAGGGGGGGTTCCATTCCATTGCAAGAGTTAGGGATTAAAAGAATTTTTTTAATAATAATATTTTTATTTATTATTTAAAATCTCTGATTAGCGCATTTTCACATAAGCAAGGAACCCTGGCAATATGAATGTCCTTTCTCAGGTAAAATCGATGTTCTGGACGCGCTCGCACTGTCCGTTTCGTCATCTGAGGTCATTTGGACAACTTCATCAATGATCGACCCAAATTCAAGCCAATTTCGAGCGTGGCGCGGCGAATAAAATTCGTCGATCTGACCCGAGTTGTACGATGAGCAAAATGCAGACCGGCCTTCGCCTAAGCGAAAGCCAAAGTCTAGCAGAATGACTCTAGCTGTGTGCCCCTCAACACGCAAATGTGTGTCTTAAATGGATGACTCGAACTATGGAAAATAATATATGCATAAAGCATCATTCTGATGTGCTTAGGTGGACATCTTGCACATATGACATCAAAAATTGATGCTAACAGTCGTTTTTGTCGAGGTATGAGTGGTTTGTTTGTCGGTTGTTTTTGGCCGGCTTTTAGGGTGCTGGGACCGAAGGTAGGCCCATCTACCAGAGTCGTCGAGGGTGGCTTTGATCAGTCTATCGGTCTTTTATATTACCGGTCCAGATCATACCTCTTGAAATTAACACCTCGATCGTTGAGCCATCTTTTCTAACCGTTTGATTGCTTTGAGATTTGCTCTGACCATATTGATCTATATAAATTTATTATATAAATAAATTTTAATTATCTAAACTTTAGTTAATTTTATTATTTAATAGTGATATATAAAAACTTAATGTTTAAATATTTTAAAATAATTTTTAATAAAATAATTATTTTAATAATATATATTTGTTAATTAAGCCAATTTATCAATTAATACATCATCATCCACCATATTCAATCCATCATACTTTTTAATATTAATTAATTATCATTATAAAACTACACTATCTATTTATCAATTATATAAACAAGTAAATGTGTGTTCAAATTAGCGAATTAAAAATACAAATTTTGTCTCCTTCTTTGGATGCTTGGAAAGACTCTCCATCATGCATCATTCATCTCCTCCAAATGCTTGCATGAGATTGCAAAATTATGTGGAGTACTTGTTTTATGAGAAATAATTTATCCTCATATATAAGATATTTATATATTTAAAGGAGTCACATAATTGGAATAGAACATATACAAATGAGGATAATATATGGCCTAAAAAGATAAAACTAGAGATAGGAATTATTATGAGGAAGCTCAATTTACGAGTAATATGTTGCGGATTAAAGTTATATTCGGGGCAGCAGTGTGGCGGATGTCAGAAAGTTGAAGTCTGAATTGTTAAAATTTTTTTAAAAAAAATATAATATCACAACTTTTTGAACAATAATTTCATAATGCATTATTATTCTCCATATGAACGTAGATGATTTGCACTCTAATATGACGAACAAACGAGACATTCTAGCTTGGTTTGGATAAGAGATCACCACTTACAAGTTTCAGCATAAAAGTTATGGGTAAAATTATATCAGGATATCATTTTGATATAAAGACAAAACTATTAAGATTAAAAATACAAGATATTTTCTGACTATATGACATATGAAATATCCTATAATTTAAAATAAAAAGTGTAATTGGTTTAGACAAAAAAAAATAATTAATACGTTATGTTTTGGATTATTTGTTTTTTTGAATTCTTCAACAATCATATGTTGATATATAGAGTGTAAGAGGAAAAAAATTGTTGACATGTTTTATACTTGATACTCAAATAACCAATAAAATTCACATGTAACTTGAATTATTATTATTATTATTATTATTATTATTATTATTATTTTTGGCAACAATTTCTCACAAGTTTTCTAGAAGGGGACATCATGTTCCGTAATTTAGAGGGCTGGACTAAAATACACATATTAGAAAACTGTTTGCGTACTCAAAGTGTTCCCCCGTAGGCAAAAGCACACGTTAGCATATTTCATGAGCTTAGAAGTCCCACTTTTCATTTCTACAAAAAGAATCGGTCACCTCCATCTGGTAAACTCACATTCTAAAGTGGTCTGTCTAGTCCGCTTGTCGAACTGTTTTGCTGATCTAGCTTGCCGAAGTTATACACCAAATTTGCATGTTGAAGTGATTTGTTGTGCCCTCCATGATTACTCTTTGTGATTTAAAATTGGCCAGCATGGGAGGCATCACTCAAGGACAAACATAGCAGTGTCTAATTAAGAGCCCCCTGACAACCATGTCTCCTTCTTTTTGCAAAGACATCATAAACAGAGATTTTATCGTACAGTTTACATTTTATTTATTCCATTATTTTGTCCCCCTATTAGGTGAGGGGAGAGGGAGGGCAATGAGATGAGATGAGTGGAACATAGATATAAATTTAATCGTCTTCCATCCATCTCTAACTCTCTACCTCTCTATCTCTCTCACTTTCTCCTCTCTTGTTCAATCTCTTACAAAAGCTAAGAACTGGGAAAGAGGGGACTTCCATACTATTCCTTTTCTTTTCAATACTCCTCCTAAACAAGGTCTCTCATGGGTTGTATGAACCCATACACAACATAGGAGCATGTGTCCTTTAAATGGTGCGGTGAGCGTAGAGTTTGTACACAAACCTAGCAAGAAGATCATTCGAAGGAAGACAAGCGAAGAAATAAGATGGTCTATACCAAAGAATTCGTGACACAACAAATAAATGAACTGAAACAATAAATAAGGACACTAATATAAGAGGTAAGATAAGAATCATCTAGGACACATTCCATCTCCTATGACAGAACCGACAAGTGATCATCAACATCTGTGGGTCATATAAGGGAACTATTGATACAAGGATCACCAAGACCAGAACTACCAAGGAGGAGATCAAGAAGAACTTTAGCCTCAAGACTAGAAAAAGAATAAAGAAATGACTAGTGAGCCTTAGAGGAGGATACCTTGAAGTTCTCAGAAGAAAGAATAAGGAGAAAAAGGAAGAGACAAAATTTATTTGAGAATGCATTCTCAAATAAGATTACGTAAATGGAAGGACCTAAGAAGCTCAAGATTCCATCTCTAGAATCCTATAAAGGGAGGTTACACACATCTAACCATGTGGCATCCTTTGAATCAATTGTAAGCCTACTACGAGTAAATGATGCCTTGAAGTGTCACTTATTCTTCATTACATTGAAGGAATTAGCATCATACTGGTTCATCAAATTTCCTACACGTGTTATCACTTCCTTCAGAGTATTTAAGTGCATGTTTGTAGCACAATTCTCTAATATTCAAAAACCGTATAAGAGCTGTCAAGCTCTTCTGAAGATCTATTGGGAATCCTTACAAAGCTTCAAAAGCTTCTTCAAGTAGTTCCAAAGAGAAATGCTTTGCATTATAGACATAGTGCCCACTGTCACCCACACAACACTAGTACAAGGCTAGTTAGATATGCTCTTGTTCTAAAAAACCCAAGGACCTTAGCTAAGCCCATGGAGCTGGCAAATAATCATATTTTAGCTCAGGAGTACAACACTTTACTATGTTTGTCTAACTTGAAGGAGTTGGAATAGAGACTCGAAAGACTATGAGAGATCATAAAAATGTAAGAAATTGATTAATTAGGAGTACATTGAAGCAAGAATCTTCTGACAG
Organism: Phalaenopsis equestris; assembly: GCF_001263595.1. Lineage (NCBI taxonomy): Eukaryota > Viridiplantae > Streptophyta > Magnoliopsida > Asparagales > Orchidaceae > Phalaenopsis > Phalaenopsis equestris. The sequence continues at coordinate 394,611 of NW_018164869.1, read as the reverse complement.
AAGACTGTTTAGGAGAAAGCCAAAAGAAGACATGAACCACCTTGAATCCATCCACTAGAAATGGCTCTATTAAGGGTGACCAAGAATGAGGTTATCGAAGTTATTCAGAATAAGGAATTATTCAAGAGGCCCCCACTAATTTGAGAAGGAAGTCATCAACAAGATCACAATTAAATCAGTTTGGGTTTCATTACATAGCACCGAGATCAACAAATTATAGTTTTGAGAAAACATTACGATGTGCTTTCCTGGACATCAAGCAAAACACCTAGAGTAAACATTGATTTTGATTTCTATAAACTCAATATGAAGTTGGTCGCCAAGCCGGTAGAGTAAAAAAAAAAAAGAACAATAGCGTTAACTTTGGTTCAACTTATTCGACAAGAGGTCGAGAAGTTGTTCGATGCAAAATTTATCCAAGAATTACAATTCCTAGAATTGCTAGCCAAATTGATAATGGTGCAAAAAGTGAATAATAAATGGAGAATGCATGTCCATTTCTCTGATCCAAACTCAATATGCCCAAAGAATAGCCACCCACTATTATGTATTAACACATTGGTCAATTCAGTAGTAGGACACTGGTCATGAGCTTCTTAGACACATTCTCTAGCTATCACCAAATTAAAATGCACTCTACTGATGTAGAAAAGATTGATTTCACAACTATATGTGTATATTTCTATATTGTAATTTCTTTTAGGCTAAAAAACATCAGTGCCACTTATCATATTTTGATGGATGTAATATGTGTTAGTCAAAAAGGGTACATTAATGATCTCTTAATTAAAATTAAATCACCGAAACAAAACATATGAGATCTAGAAAAAACTTTCAAAATTCTGAGAAATTTTAATTTAAAACTCATTTCCTTAAAGAAACACATTTGAGGTAAGTTCAGATAAATTCCTTAGATATATTGAGCACATATAAAAGGATAAAGGAAATTTTGAGAAGTTCAAGGCCATACTATATATGTCATCCCTTTAAAAACTAGAGGTGTTGCAAATGTTAATTAAGTAAATTGTAGTCTTGAATATGTTCCTATCCAAGTCCAAGGATTGTAGTGGCCATTATTAAATATTATGAAGAATTCCAATTACTTTTATGGATTGAAAAAAGTAACAAAACATTTAGGCAACTACATATATTTTTGTCATCAACTTCATTACTATAAAGTTTCAGGCTAAGAGATGACTTAATTGTCTGTTAAGGAGTCATAAAGGAATTAATTAGTTCATTCCTAGTTTACGAGGATAACGAATATAATTCCCCATCCACTTTACAAGAAATATTTTATCTGGAGCAGAGCTGAGATATGTAATCATGAAGAAACTCACACTAGCATTAAAGATTATTTTGAAAAAAAAAAATTGTGCCCTTATTTTTAAGATCATGCAATTTATTAGATTTTTGAAGACCCGCTAGATTCAGTATTATCAAAACCTATTTACTTGAGCAGATTGCTCAAATGATCAATAAAATTAAGTGAATTTGATATCTTTTATGTAACGAGAAGAATAATAAAGGCTCCAGTGATTGATAACTTCTTAACAGATTTGTGAAAAATACTGGTAAATGAGGAAGCCAATACTGACAAGATAAACTCTAAACACAGTTTGTAGATGAAGCATCTAAGAGCCGAAGAAACTGAGTGGAGATGGCCTCGCAGAATCCTATAAGAGCTACAATATACCACTAAATTTAAATTATATTCAAAGTAACTCACAATCAAGCATAATATAAGGCATGAGTTACTAGATTGAGGTTGTTGTTAGGGGATAGAAGTGACACACCTACTCGTAAAATGGGATTCAAACTTTATTTCCAATTGAGTGAATAAATTATTAGAAATCATAGATAAAATCATGTGCAAATACTTGGCAAAGTTAAAGTATAAATGAAAATAATATAATTTTCTTGATCAAAAATATTCTGAGACAGGAAAATCAATTTATCGACCTCCTATCTAAGGAAGAATGTTCCAATAATAAGTGATAATGATTCTTGATTAGCCCACTATCGATGAAGCTAAAAATTATGAATCTTAAATTGAAATCCATCTCAAGATAGATTAATCCCGTAAAAGAATACATGCTTAGGAAGAATTCCTTAGGAGTAAAGGATCCTTAAAAGTAAAAGGCTGAGTACAAGTAGTATTGATCATCAACGGTGAGTTATTCAAAACATCAGTTACTTCCATCATTCTCTCATGACTAGAGAAAGTAAGCTCCAATCCTGCAAGAAGTTCATTTCAGGGAATCTGACAGTCATTCAAAAGAAATAGCTTTAGCAATAATATAGTAAGACAAGGAAAATATTAATTAATATTAAGGACTGATGTAGAAGATTTATCTAAAAAATGTAAATTATGCCAAATATTTCCTTTTACATATCTATTATATATGTCTCAAAATTTATAACTCATAACTAGTTCTTATCCCTTTACAGTGTGGAGGAGGGACCTTCTCAACACATTTATTATTATCAAAGGATATTGAAAGTACATCGTTGTCATGGTTGGTTACTTCTCAAAATGCTTTGAGGCAAAGGCCCTAGCTAAGATCACCCCTGACACGGTACATTAGTTTATTTGGACTAACATCATTTGTGGATATGTGCAACCCATGAGTATCTTCACTAATAATGGAACTCAATTCACCAACAAAAAATGTAGAATGCTTTTGTAGTAATCAAAGGATATGGTTGAAGTTTACTTTTGTACATCATCCTAGAACTAATAGTAAGGTGGAAGCAGCTAATAAGCTTATCCTAAACCTACTCAAAAAGAATGTATAAGGTGCCAAAAGCAAGTGAGTTGAAGTGTAATATTAATCCTATGGGAACTCTAAACTACACCTTCTACTTCGATTGAGCAAACCCCCTTTATTCTATCACATGGTTAGAGACTTTACTTACCATATAATATGACGTTAATAGCAGGCGAGCACTATCCGCAACAAACTTTGAGAATTGGAGTTAAAAGAATAGAAAATGGAAAATAATGAAGGCTGAAATAACTCACTAAACATCTTAGAAATCTCAAAGATCAATTATATATGTTCCAAGAAGAGGCCAAAAGAAGAATGACGAAGTATTACAATGTGAAATTCAAAGAATGATAATTAAAGGTGGGAAATCTATTATTGAAGAAAATTGCACCTTAGATCAAGACCAAGCTCTCGAGAAACTTGACCCATTATGGGTGTGACATAATATCAACATAGAGTATGATAGAACTCGAGCATACAAAATTATCACATACCTTAACAAGGAAGAACTCAGGATGTAGAATAGAGATAATTTAAAAGTCTTTTACCTCTAGAATGGTAATAAGCCAACACTAACAAAATAACAAAATATTTCAATACATCTATATAAAAACTTTACATTTTATTTGTTAAACTACTTGAATATATTCATGAAATGAGTCTAAATAAGTCATCACAATCATAAGTTAAGGTGTTTTGCTGAGGTAATATTGGCAACTCTTTTGGAAAGGTCGGAGACTTTGAAGCAATTAAATCTTGTAGAAATTACACAAATGCCTTGAAGGAAATAAGACCTGCAAAAGAGAAGCAAATCTATTGATTAGAGGATAGTCCTTAACTAAGGTGATACCCTTTTTCTCAATAAAGTAATGACTCATATGCGAACTTGTGAAAATATGCTAAGCTTGAGAAGCCATGAATATAAAAATTAATGTGATTATTTATACGCCCTACAACAACGCCAAAATCTTTCTAAAACTAAGTGCAGGAGTCTCATGCAAGTGTACGTATTGTGTCAGTCATATCAAATTATGAGTTCAGAATATCGATCCGAAAAGGAGCGAGGCAATTAGAATTAGGAGAAGTTCTAGCCTGTTAGGTTGAGTTATTAGCCTGGAATCAGAATTAAATTGAGGTTATACTCACTACTCCTACTGAATTACAATCTACATAAGGGTTAACCCATACTGAAATCTTACTTATCCTAATTGGTTTGGTGATTATCAAGTTATTAGGCTACTTTCCCTTGCAATGGTTTAAGTGGTAATTTAGAAAATGTAAAGTGATAATTGTGAATATGGCTAATGATAAATAGGATCAGCACTCTTCTTTACCCTCTCCCGAGTATATAAGGAAGTTTGGTTAAATTGGCTTCAATTTCCTAAACCTCGGCTTGAGCCCATAAAAAATTATGTCCCTAACATTTGCATCTCCTTATAAAGTACTTGCACCATACCCGAAAAATCAATGTAAATATTCTAGTTGTTCTATCATAGCTCTCCCGAGTCATTACAGACCACAACACATTTTAACTAATCACTTGGCCAGAATGAAAAGTAAATGAAATTCAAAAGGTTATCTATCACATTCAAGATTAAAAACCAATTTTTAAATCACTTTGCATTCCTAAATAAACTACTAAACTATCACAAGAAGAAGGTAAGAAAAACTACTCAAAAAATATTGAGAAAACACAACAAGACAACTTTGAAAACAAGTAAATCCACTATAGAATTGTGTTTACTTAAATACAAATACAAGAGTACACAATACTTAGCTTTCCCCTCTCTTCAAAGGGCTGAGAATGCTTCCCCCAAGGATCTCAAAATCCCCTTGCTGCTTTCCTTGTGCCCTCTCCCATTTAAAACTGTTTCATGATCCCTCTTGTGTTGGTTCCAGCTCAAGGGGCATGAGAACGCTAAAGAGTTTTTCTGGTGACTATCTTATCATAAATCTCCACCCTCTAAAGAGAAAGTTCCCAATGATGTCAAAATTAAAGCTCATGGAACTCTCCCAATATGATTGTCAAGAGAACCACTAGCCTTCAGCAAAATCAAGGAATTTTGGCTTTGTCTTTTCTCAATGGAAGATACATTAGGAATTTACATCTTATGAGAATGAAACTACTTGTAAAAAGCCCACCAAAATGATGGTTACCTCAAATTGGAAGGGGGATTCATTAGGTTCGAACCCATTATCGCCAGGTCAACGAAGGTGAAAGATATGATTCTTGTCATGGGATTGGCAGAGTCGTCGGAGCCCTAATGTAGCGTAAATTATTGTGGTGATTTTTGATGTACAAACTGTGGCTAAAATAGCAGCCTCAAATTTAGACGTTAATTAAATCCAGTGCAATTTCACTCACAAAAGAAGTGTCAGAAAAAATTGGCTGGTAATGACTTATATTCTTATAGTGCTTATTGTGAAAGACCTATTTACCGGATTATATATATATATATATATATGTATATATGTATATATGTATGTATGTATAGATAGATAGATATTTACATTCATGGCTAAATTTTAGGATTGCTGGAGCTATGGTGATGGTATGAATCATTTTTTTTTAATGAAAATATTTGTTTTCTTTGAGCAATTCAATATCTTTAATGGTGTGTGGAACAAAGGTCTGTACAGTTTATAGGAACTAAAATATCTAAAATTGTATGCCCAGGTCTGATTCAAGTGAATTAGGTCCCAAATGTTGCTGAAGCTGGTGCTGTGGTTAATACTATGGTTATTGCTGTTAAATGTGGTTGTAATAGGATTATTGTCGAAATGGATTATTTGCTTTTGTGGAAAGTTTGCACCCAGCGGATGGATTATGTTTGGAATTTGATCATTCAAATGAGGAGGATTTTTGCACTTCGAGATTTTGTGCAAGTTTGTTGGCCTTATACTAATCGTTGAGAAAATGAGGCTGCTAATTGGGCTACTAGAGGAGTCTGGCTTCTCAGATGATTACGGTTTCTAATATAGTTCCTTTGGAGTTGTCTTGTTTGCATCTTGGAGACTATTTAGATACACCTTTTATTCGTGTTAATCATAGTTCTAGAATTTTTTGCGCGCGTTGTATATGACTAACGGTTCTTCGATTTTTCATTGCTTGAGTGAGTTTCTATTTCTTTTTTGGTTTGAAGTTTTTAGTAGAATTGTTGGCCATCTTTTTGTAATTTCATATTTGTGAAAAAAGCCCCAAATGTGTTAATATTTTGACAAATTTGGCGTTTGTAGAATGATTGTTACAAAACAATTATATATTGGACAATAATTTTAGGTTCTTTGGAATCCGTTAAAATAGATTCATCGCTTGCCCACCAGGCCATATCCCTCAACAACCCAACAAGCTGCTTCAACAGAATAACTAAACAAGCTGGAACCCAACCACCCATCTAGTCCGCCCACACCATTCGGGATTTGCACACGATCTAAATCAACACAATTTGTCAATTTTTATATCTATTTTTGATGTAGCAACAGTTTTAGTTTGTGATTAGTATTTTTAAAATCCATTTGGGCAACTTTTTTACACTTCTTGGGTTGAAAATTTACTTTTCTACAACAAAATTTTTGTGTTAGTTCTGTTTGAGTGATTTTTTATCCCTTTTTTTTCAGTTTCTAATCTACCTTACAAAATTAGTTGATAAATAAAGAAATTTCACACACCCTAACATTACATGTAGCATGTTGTAGTCTAGTAGTAGAAGCTTTAGTGCATCCGTAAAGTCTGCGGTGTTGGAAATAAAAGAATATCACAAAAGAAGGAATGCTGAGGAAGAAGAGGGACAAAACGTGAAAGACAAACTTTTATTTTAGTCTTTTTCCTTTCGATTCTTCTTATTACAAAACGTAAACACATAACATCTATTTATACCAGTAACACCTCTATTGGGATTATGCCAACACATTTCAATCTTATGGTTAGTATTGACTTTCTAGAACATTCTTCTATCTTTAGCTAAAAAATTCATTAATTATATATTCTATAATTCTCTAAATCACTCCTTTAAAATATGTCTCTAGAATTATCTAAAACTTTCATCTTAAAATGAGTCTCTAGAATTTTCTAAAGACTATTCTAGATTACGGGCTCAATTAAAGCACAATTTAAATTAAGTTTAATTTTCAAAACCCCTTCTTGAACTTGATTTGTCATCCGAGAAATTTTCTTTCTTGAATGGCTTGGTGAATATATCAACGACTTAATCATGATTCTTCACATACTCCATTTGCACATTGTGGTCTCTAATGAAGTGATAATGTGTGTTGATATGTTTACTTCGATCATCATCGATTATGGCTTTTCTGTTGTATCCTTTTACCGCCAATCTTACTTTATATTTCTCAATTTTTCCTTTGACATTCTTTGTAAACTCACTTCGTGTTGATTGTCTTGTGCCTTTTGGAAGTGCAGTTAGCTCCCATGTAACATTCTTGTCAATTGCATTAATTTCTTTGTCCATGACATCCTTCGATTTCTTAATTTGCAGTGCTTCTTAAAGATTCATGGGCTCACAATTGGTAGAAAGACAAAGAGAGTAAGATTGTCTTGATTCTTAGTTACCTCGTAAACTTCCTTTAAACTTATAAAGCATGGTGATTTTTGCTTGACCCTTCACTTGAAAATAATGAAGATGATGAGTCTTCTTGAGTATTTGTAGTTGGTGTAGTTGGTAGTATTTTAAGCTCATCTTTTCTTGCTCCATCATTGGGTTCTCCGCTTCTTCATCCTTAAAGAAGGTGTAATTCTCATTATGTTGGTATCAAACCCATTCTCTTTCTTTATTGAGCACGACATCCCAACAGTTGATTGCCTTCGTAGTGTATCGATTTTATAACTTGTGGGTTTTTGAATTTAAGTCGTAATTAATGAAAATGAATTTCTTACTCTTGTCATCCAGTTTACTTTGTTGTCCATTGGGTACGTGCGTATAAGTTGTGCTTCCAAACATTTTTAAATGGGAGTTACCAAGCTTCCTACTACTCGATGCATTTTGACGTGTCATTTCTCACACATTTCTTGTTGGAGATCAATTGGACAATTAAACCGTCCATGCAACATCTTTGACCCAAAACTTCTTAGGCAACCTCTAACTCTTAAGCGTACTTCAAGCTATGTCAATGATAGTTTGAGTCTTTCTTTTTGTTACACTGCTTTGTTGGGGAGAGATTGGGACTATTAGCGGTCATTGCATACCATTTGCTTCATAAAATTCTTGAAATTCTTTTGAAATGAACCCCCCTCCTTGATCAAATCACATCACTTTGATTTCGAGGCCACTTTCTTTCTCCACTATGGCTTTGAACTTCTTGAATACTCCAAAAACATCATTTTTCTACTTCAAGAATATTGTTAATGTTTTCTTAAAAAATAATTTATGAAGAGAAGGAAATAATTACTCTTATCAAGAGAGTTTTGACTTGATTGGACCACGCACATTATCACATATTTTGAGAGTTTATGTACGAGTTCAAGTGACTTTTGTGGAATTGGACTCTTTTGGAAAGTTATTCATGAACTACTTCCCAAATAAACAACTATCACATATCTGGTCTGGGTGATTGATGCAAGCAGACCTCTCATCAATTTTTTTTAACAACAAGTATAGTCCTCCAAAATTAAGATGCCCAAATCAAAGATGTCAATGCCAAGATGGATATTTGTAGTAGGCTTTGAGACACTTAGCAATATCATTTAAATAATGAGTAATAACATTCTATTTATTGACACTAGTATCCTCACAATTAGGTCTCTCATATTTTCACTTATAGAAAGATTCTTGTTTTTCAAATGAATATCATAACCTTTTTTTCTAAAAGTTGACCCAAACTTTAGATATTACCCTTGATATTTGACACATGATAAATATTATAAATAAATTGGTGATTTCATTCTTCAACTAAATAAGGATATTATCTTTGCCTTTCACAGCCACTTTAAACGCATTTTCAAATGACGCATTGCCACTCATCAACTTGTCAAGCTACATGAACTTGCTTTTTCTTCCATACATACGATTGCTTGCACCAGTGCCCATATACCATGTGTTATCTTTACCTTTCTTATTCTCTATATATGACAATAGGAAAATGTCATTTTATTGACTTCTCTCTTCAACTTTATTGTTATTCTCTATTCTACATTTTGTACCGTAGTGATCAAAGTTTTTACAGTTATAACACATCACTTGAGATTTATCATACCTTGGTCACAATTTTCCTCTTCCATGCCCTCTTGTTGAACTTCTTCCTCGTCCAAAATTGATATTGTTGTTGTTGTCAATATTGGAGCTCCTACCTCATCCACATTCATGATCACGGCCATGTCCTGGACCACGACTTATTCCTTGTCGACTTCTATCATACTCGAGGCTCTATTCCTTGGTTGAATTAAGTTGTATCTTCAAAAGTTGTTCCATGATCCCTTCTTTTTTGTTTTCATCGGCTTGTAAAGAGCCCATGAGCTGCTCGATTGTCATAGTCTCCAAGCCTTGATGGTTCAATTGTCATAGTTGCTATTGTTGAGCATTGGAGATTAAAAGGGGATCATATGGTTGCTCGTTATCTCTCCAGAAAGCGACTCTAGCTCTGATACCACTTTGTTGGAAATAAACTATTATTACAAGAGGATGAATGATAAAAAAAAGATGAACACAACTTAACAGACTCACTCTTATTTCACACTTTTTTTCTTGATTCATCTCGATACAAAACTCAAACACACCACACCTATTTATACTAGTGATACCCCCATTATATTCGTGCCAACACATTTTAGTCGTATAACTACTATTTGACTTTCTAGAATGCATTTCTATCTTCAATTGTAAAAAATCATTAATAATTTTTTCTAGAATGTTCTAAATCACTCCATAGAAATATCCGTTCAGGCGACAATGACCATCCTTACACCGTCGGCAAGCTGATGGATATCATTAATTATAACATAACTCCTTCACGAGGAACTTGTCTTCGCCGGAGAAGAGGGAGCTCCGACATCTCAGCGATGTCTAATTCCATTTTCTTATAATTAATCTCACTGTTAAGTTAATTATTGCAGCCAATTAACACTACTATACATTTATTTAAGGGCAATTTGAGATATTTTGTTGTATTACTAAACGGTATTAGTGTATTTTATTGTATTAGGCGGCTTATTATTGATTTAAAAAATATATATTTTTTCTGATTTCTTAAACTATAACAGATTATTCAATGGGGATATGCGGGAATCATCACATATGAATCTAATTAAGGAGAAGATATTAATTAATTTTAAAGTGCATTTAAAAATTCAATAAAATAATAAGACTATGAAGATATTAAGTACTTATTTTATCCAAAAATGTAAAATGGAAGAATTCAAGTATCCTTAGTTTCTTAGAATGCATTCATCTTTTAAGTTAATCTAATGATTTTAAAATATATCTTATAAAAGTTTAATCAAAGTAATTTAGTCTAATTTTGTTGACTTTATATGAAAAGTAGAGGACACCATTATGAAATGAGAGAATTTATAATAATATTAGTTCTAATTGTTATAATAATATTAATTCCGCATTTTAAAAATAATATTATTATATTATTAATTGTTGTTTTAATAGTATTTTCCTTAATTTTAGTAGTCATGTTACTCACTATTAGGTGAGGGCAGAATGATCACTCGTCAATAAATAGCTGCAGTACAATTGTTTTCAAACTGTAAAAAATAAACAGACAATCAACTTATTCACAACAGTTTCTTGTGACAGCTGCTGCGCAGCAGCTTATTATTAAGTTGCAGCGGGCCCAAACAAACTCTAAATATCATAAATAATTTTTTTTTGCACAAAATTGAAATAGAATCTAAGAACAATTTGTCCATAAGCTAAAGCTATACTGTCCACGACCAAAATAGTTCAATTCAACAGAAAATCATAAGTAGCACCTATAGAATCTTAATATATTCGTGGTTATACCACTTAGGCTAGAGCACTTGAGAAAAGAGAGGAAAAGAGATAGAAGAACAATTTCTTTTCTCATTGAGTGGATAGAGGATAAAGCTAGTTACTTTAGCCCTTGAGTTATAATACGTTCATATTATAACATATCATTTCTATAGAAAAAGGCATCTTTTGTAACATGTGATCTCTAGTTGATTTATTCATATTAAGGTATTTTTTCTTTCAAAGATTTCATGTTTAAATTCTTGGGTCACTGATGTAATCAACACTTGTCACTCATCAATTTTATCGCGAAAAACAACAAATACGGATCACATAAGAAATAAAACAGCAAATGTAGCAAGTCAAAGTGATACACCAATTCTCTCTTCTTATGATATTTGAAATTTAGATCAAACATTCATGCCAAAATATAACACCACAACAGTAAAACAAAGAGAATAAAAAATGAACCAAAGTAATGTAATATCCCTAAACTTTAGTTCCCACAAATATCATAGTCATGATCATCATTTCTAATTGAAAAATAGAGCTCACAAAATAAAGTACTGAATGTCATCGATTAAAACAAAAAACAGGAAATAAAAATTGAAGTATAGTTGTTAGATATGTAAATACAAAAGAGTTGCTTAATGTGTTTGTAAAATTGAAATTTTTTGTTGTTGTAACGACATGATATTTCATGGGAACCAAGCCAAATATTTACCCAATTACCAAATCACCATTAAAAGACAAAGGTTTGCATGAAATGAGCATTTCTGTTTGACAAATTGAGGTTTCAACTTGAAACAACCAAATTAGTACAATTTTTTTCTTATTTGTGAGGAAAACATTTCTATGCAAATGTTGATTCGGACGAGATACATAGATAAGTGGAAATTCAATAAAAAGATTATGAGACGAGTTAATTGAGTAGAAAACAGAAAAATCATCTGAAATTTTATGCAACTTGTCTCTCAGCTTCTTCTTCCGGGTTTGATTTGGCTTTGCAGTTCTGATCTTCCTGTAGTTAACTATTGTGACAAAGAAATGTATCAAATAATCAGAAGGTAGAGAAATCGCCCCCAATTAACATCCCAGACCGCTCGTGTTGGCTAAACCAATATTCAGGGGGGCAGTTGCCTCCGTTGCTTCGGCTAAACCCAAAATTTAAAGGGGTAGTTGCACTGCGCGCACTCTTTGTTGCCACAATCACTATCATCGAGTCATCATCATCATCATTGGACCACTGTAATATTTGTTGAATCATCATTGCCCAGCTATCGGTGCAACTTGTAACTTTGACAATAAGTCACCATCACACGACTCATACCTTTGTTCTTTAATTGTAGCAGTCGGGTTATTGTAACATTCTTAATATTTTCTTGTCACTCCACTAGTGAAAGACAAGTTGATGATCCTTACTTATATGTTATCACTTCCGACTATTCGTGGGATGACAAATTCCTGTAACTTGCATTGACATAATGAATTTATTTCAACTACGTTATGCCCGGTGGTTTTTTTTTCTTTTTTGAATTTTATAAATAATAGTGTGCATTAATGTTTTAGGTGATGGTGGGTGACAAACTATAAGGTCATAATTTTTATGTCAATGGCATGCATTAACCTTATAGATGATAATGCACATTGATATTATCAAAAATAATAAGTGAGGAAGCCACTAAATATCAACATTTACATTTATGATATGCATTGAAATTATAGATAATAAGTCACATCTCCGCTACAAAATTACATGCATTAGCAATATCGAAGATAACAAATGTGAATATTTGTGTCATATTGGTGTGAGCAATTTTATAGGTGTAAATAAATATTAAAATTATTGACAATGACAAGAGTCAAAAGTGGGAAAGATAAAATAGTCAAACAATAATTTAGGTTAACGACAGTAGTCAAGCTTGACAAAGACGATCTTTATAATTATGTGATGTTACTAGGAAGATCGCAATCTGACTATGATGATCAAGAGATTTTAATTGAGCAATATATGCTCAGTGACCATACTCTGATGATCATATTTGAATGACAATGGTCAGATGATGATCTAGCTCAGCGAAAGCAATCTTAAGACTGTAGTCAACTGTTGATAGCTTAGAAATTGTTGTCGGGATGGTGTTTCAAAGACAAGTTGGCAATGGTGTACAGGAAATTATAGTATGGTTATGCGACTAAATGATTGCAGTAGGCCAACATTGATAAAGATATTATAGTCTGACAATATTGCTCAAATGATCATGTTTAGTGGATGATAGCTATTGGAGATAATTCTCAATATCAAACCATGAATTGAGATTTAAATTCTTCCAAATTTCAAATCGCTTTCTAATTCTATGTCGAACCCCAAGTCATTCTTTATGTTAAGAACATAAATTAAACTATAATTTTCTACTATAACATTAAACTATTCATGAGATAATTTGTGTTGATTATTTTGATCATAAATAATATTTTCAATCTATATCTATCTTAATGATATCACAATTAAATAGTAGTTGGCTAGTCGGATTTTCTAGCTACACTCATTTCGGCAGTCTTGAGAGTCTTGTTTGATTCAATGAATCTTCAACTTGCTTGAAATGAAGAAATCAAACATGAAACTTATGTACACATCAACATCATTAACAAAATCTAATGGTGATTAATGTAAATATCTAAATTTAAATTATAAATCATGTATTATGTTACATTTTGTATAATTTATGTTATCCCTTGCATTAATTAATCCTTTGTCAATAAGATATTTAACTTGAAATAAGATTTTTTTTCTACTTTATTGTGGATTTTTATTGTTATTATTTTATTGTTTTTTTGTTGTAAAAATTAAATGCTAGTGACTAGTAACATAAACAAAGAATGATTTCGGCATGCACGGCAGCATAGAAGTCAAATTTTAAGAGCAGCTTTACAAAACATGAGGACATATTCATATATGAATAAAAAAAGATATATGTATATGTATATGTATGTATGCATGTATTGTGTTGCATATCCCGGCCTGTTGATTGACATCCACGGTTTGAAACCTCTCAGGTCGGGGGTTTGATTCGCTTTGACATAGTTGGCCTTAAGGAAGTGGTACTTGAATTGTTAGGCACATTAGGGGCCTCTGACTATTCCTTTTGATATATATATATATATATAT
>NW_018164869.1:350519-380736 GCF_001263595.1 Phalaenopsis equestris | reverse complement strand
ATATATATTGTGCCGCCAGCCGTGACCTGTTGGTCGTAAGTCCCCTCAGGTCATATGTTTGGATCATTATCTGACCAGTTTGCTGGTAGTGAGGGCGGTCCTCAGATAAAAATTTTGAACAAAGAAGTGATTGATAGGTATTGAAAGATCTTTATGCAGAACCAGAACCAGAGGACCTACAATAGAATGAATTTGGATTACCTTAAAAATTAGGATATTTTCAACAAGAATTAGTTTTAATTTAATCGTTTTGTTTGTCTTATTACATTAGGTCATTTCTAATTAATACATAATTTAGACATGATCAGTCAGTTTGAATAATATCTGTAGCATAAATATATTGATAATCTTATTTTTATAATTCTGTTTAATATTTTAAAAAAATATACAAGTCAGAATACTGATGAAATTTACATCAAAGATAATTTATGAGTCATTAGATTTATTTTAAAATTAGTAAATAGCATATCCCATGAGACAGTAATTAAGATGAAATAACCAATTCACATTATCCTGGCCTAACAATAGGCATATAGTAATTTTTTGTGACTTGAATGCATAAATTTATGAGTGAAATTTGATAAAATCTTGATTTTTATATATTTTTATTGCATTAATTATATGTTATGTAACTGTTGAATCCAAAAATGTGCTGGAAACACACCCAAGGTATAAAGTGTCACACCGAAAAAAGAGTATAGTGAAAAATTTTAGAGAATGTGTAACCTTTATTCATGATATTGATCCCCTATTTATAAGAATGGGTTTAGGTTTTAGAAAATTACAGGTTTACCCTCTCATCTTTGGCCTTTCAGAGGGGTCTTTTAGTATTTTATAGGAATATTGAATACAATAAGACCGATCGACTCATACGGTCAGGAGATGCTTGTTGATCGTTTGTTCCATGTTTACAAAGCCGATCGTAGTTCTGAGGGACAGTTCCTCGATGTGTCATGTTAGTGTTTGATTACTTCGATGTTCGTTCCATACTTTCCTTGTCAGCATATGATCCGCTGGTCGTCTGGCAATTGTCCGTCGTTGATGTCCATGGACGATCAGTCTTGTAGTCGATCGCTCCTTTATGTCTTCTGGGTCGTCTGATTGTTTCAAGATTCATGCAGACGTATTTTTTTAATACATGTTTAGTTCCTCAATTCCCTTACTTTTGGAAATGCAACACATAAGAACATTGGAATCTTTTTAGTGTTACAAAAAAATACAAAAAATATAAAAATTAGAATTTGAATATCATTATTACTCAATGAATAACTTTCCTGGATTTCTGCACCCAGCTATTATAAATAGGCCACGGAGCAAGAAGGGGATTACACCATCTTCTTTCATTTTCTGTTCTTGGTTCTTTTGTCTTCTTCTGTTCTTGTTCGTCACGATGTTTGGTAAGGGAGCTTTGTCTGCAGATAAGGATGCCCTTTGTAAAGCCTTGGGTGACATGCGGGTGAAAGCCCGAAAATTATATGTGAAGCATAAATAGGTGAGCGAAGTTCTTGTGGGGGAGATGAGTTAGAAAAGAAGTGCGCAGAGGTTAAGGACCAACGATCATGGTGAGCGGGTTGGTTCCTCTGATCTCCTTGCAAGTTCGTCGCAAAGACAAATATTGGAAGAGTTTAAAGGTAATCCTGGCAACCGCCTTACTGGCCATCTATCATTGATTGGTGTTTCTGCTAGAGGGAAAGGAACGATCTTCCAGACCATTTCGAGGGAAATGGCTCCTCGGGGTGGTACAGGTGAAATAGCATTCAGAGCGAGAACATCATTTGAGCCACCAAAAGGGGTCTTTATTTAGTGGGTGGAGAGTTGGAGAAGACTGGTGAGGGTGTTGCCTCCTATACCATGTTTGTTTGAAACTGTCTTTGGGTTTGTGGAATGGATTGTTTCTTGAATACTTGTACTCCTTTCTTTGATGCAGCTATAGGAATCTTGGTGGCTGATTATGTATCAATAGATACTGTCGCTAACCCTAAGAACGACGCGATTGTTGTTGAGCAAACTGCTATGGGGAGTGGACACTGCGGAGCAGGGGGCCGCGAAACAGGGTGTTGTGGAGCAGGGTGATGTGGAGCTGGGAGAACCAATCAGTGTGGGTTGTCAAGTTTTTTCTGCCGCGTCGATAGAAGAGGATGTAACCAGAGGGCCTCAGGTGCCTTCCGACTTCATAATGCCCCATCTTGTTGAGATGGAGGAACACTTCCCTTGTTTTATGGGATACCTTAGGGGAGATAGTGACGAAAAATTTGTTGAACTCCTAGAGAGGTTTAATTGGGTAGAGAAAGAGGTTGTTGCTTTGCACTAGGAATTTTCTGCCTTCCGGGGGGAGATGCATGTTGTTCAGAGGGAGGTGATACGCTTATGCGCTGAGCTATTAGCTTCCAGAAAGGGTCATGTTGCTTAGTCAAGGGATGTTCAACATATCCTTTTTATATTGGGTGGTTTATTCATGTATAAGAGGTTGTCACACCGAGGTTTTATCTCGGCCGAAGCATTGAAAAATCATTTGGTTAGATTTTTTCTTTCCTAGTTAGTCCTGAGGGCTTTGTGTGATGTACCAGCCCCCCTTTCTTCTATTTTTACATGAATATTTTTTTTTTGTTTCTGGTAATGATTACTTTGCTTCGATTAATGTGTAATCCCATCGCGTCAGCTTTATTGGGGGCATTTTGCCTTCCCATACTTCATCTCGATATGTATATATATATATAGATTTGCAGTAGCTGAGAGCCTTTGCCCTTTTTGTTTCCTCTGTGTTCCCTATTTCCATCTTTCTCTCTTTCTTCTCCTAGTGTTGCATCTTAGGTTTCATGGTTTGGAAGTTAAGCAAGTATTTTTTTGGTTTGATTCTTGCTTCGAAAGTTTCAGTCCTGTCTACGGCGGATGCGAAGGAGATCCAGGATCATTATGTTCTTGATTCCACAATTTTAATGTGACCGACAACCAACCTTGAGCGATCCACCGATAGTTTTTCACCCGGCCTAGTTTTTTACAAGGATCATTTTAAGATGGGCCTTCGGCTGCCGCTATGTAAAAAGTTGTGGTTGATTTCTAACCACTATGGGATCTTTTTTGCTAGTTCTTCCTAATTCGATCATTGTTGTTATGACCTATGTACATTTTTCTCGAAGGATGAAAATCTCATGGTCGATCAAACTCTTCAACCACATCTTCTCCTTTAGAATCGATCATGACGACTACATCAAATTCGCCATAGGTCCCAAGATTCAACATTTGGACCTCGAGAACAAGTTATAATATTGGACAATGTAGTTCTTGATTACCTCATGTGTGAGCGGTTAGGAATCTGTACTTCTCGAAAGAATGTGAGGTAAGAAAGGTGAAGACTTTTGTTGACCACGGTTTTGTGAGGACTCACCCCACACTTTACTCATGACCTTAGATCAGGGCTATGACCTTTGAGATTTCATTAGGGCAAGCTCAAGCCCTCTAACACTATGGTTAGAGTGGTTTAGGGTAAGTGAGGAACTCAAATTGACCTCCATAGGCAAGACATGCCCTGGGTCACCCAAGTCAACCCAAAACCTCAGGAACCTCCTCATAAGCCCTAGAGACCACAATGACTATCAAATTTTCAGTGGGGGATGGACCCACCCAAATTGATCCCTAGCCACACCTAGGATCTCCCTAACCCCACTATACCCTAAAAAGCTGACCTAAACCCTAATGTGCCCTTTTGAACCAAAAAATTAGATAGCACCTTGAGATGGTCCACATCAATTTGGTCTACCCCAATTTTAACAAAATTTAAACCAATTGATTGCACCATGGGTCTCCCTAACCCCATTAAACTTTAAAAATCAGAACCATACTCTAATGTGTCCCTTTGACCTCAAATTTTAGTGGCACTTTAGGATGGTAAAAACAATTAGGCCTAGCTCTAATTTGGACAAAAATTGACCAATCAACCATCTTACCCTCTAATTGGAACTCACACCATATGGTCATGACAAATATCATATGATGAACCCCCATGACCAAGTGGTCAACCATATCGCCATGTGATCAACCCCATGTCCATATGGTCAACCTTATAGCCATGTGGTCAACTCAACTACAATGGGATCAATCTTCATACATCCTTTTAAATTAATTAATTAAAAAGAATTTCAAGAGGACATAGCCCAAGCCCAACCTTAAAAAAAATCCAACCCAAGTCATGGCCTAAAGCCCACTCCTAATAGGTCATCCATGATCTAACCAACCACCATGACATGGCCAACCACTAACCATTTTTAAACCTAAAATAGCCCTATGAAAAGTCAACATGGTGGGCTCACCATGAGAGGGGACACATATCACCCTACATGGCCTTCATCTTAAATTCCCTTGAACCAAGTTTGTGTGGTCAAGCCAAGCCACTTCTAAGCTCATTATCCACCTCACCATCCTTCCAATGATTTTAAGGCCCTCTCTAAATCCTCCTCTTTACCATATCCATTTTCATGATGAGCATACCATGGAAAATGGAAAACTTGACTATCCATGGCTAAAACTCCATAAACTTTTTCTGAAACACTCTGAGCAGCCACTCAAACTCCAATCACCACTGAGCTCCTCCATGCCATCTAATGGCTACAAAAGGGGCAAACTCGAAAGCCTTAAGGAAACATTTGAACTTCCTGTAGAGCCTGCAAACTCTCTTTCTCCCAATAGTAAAATTATTCTTCATTATATAGGCATTTGATCTCCCATATCCTCATCCCATCAGCCTCATCAAGCAACCCTAATTTCTCAATCTAAAACCAGGACAATTTTCGGCCTTGACACGTACTCCCTCAAAACTCAAATCTAAGCACCCTAAAAGCTTACTAAACCCTCTAGGACACTCCTTTAGTCTAAATCAAGCCTTTTCGCAGCCTCTAACCTATCTCAACACCAAATTGAGCCTCCATTTGGCCTAGTTCATAAATAGAGTCAATTTCAACTCAAATTGAGACAAGAAGAAGCTTCATGGGATTACAAAGATCGTGTCCATCATGCCCAATTGAGGCTACACCTCATAGGATAAGGTATGGATCGAAAGCCATAAAAATTACTTTGGGTTTGGTTTTTTATAAAGAGAATGAACATTTCATGCATGATAAACCATATAGATATGTTCCCCTTGACTACATGAAGCTTTAGGAACAAACCCCGCAAGGTTTCATGGAGAATGGAGGGAGAAATTAGGTTTTGATCGTGGACAGTGCTAAATTTATCATCCCACTAGGACGATTAACCGATGTCTTCCATTTTCGTGTATTAAAAATGAACGGTTGAGATTAGCTCTGATCATGGAACCATAGAGGACAAGAGCTTCGGATTGGGGCCACCTCAGACAACAGCATGGAAAGGGCCTTCAATCAAAAGGCGTTGCACAAGCATTTGGATCATCCGAGATATGATGTGACTACGCGTAGGATTTCTAAGAAATTCAAGATTTTTGAATTAAATAAATCTAGAAAATCCTTAAAATTTTAAAAAATTTATATTTTGGTGTAGAAAAATCATAAAATAAAATAAAAATATACCTGAACTCAGTAAACAAAAGATAAAATATTTAAAATAAAATTAGAAATAATTAACTTATATTTAACTTTTATTTAATTTAATACTCTGAAAAGTATTTAAAAATTTTAAAAATAATTATAAGAAGAAAAGTTCCAATTTTTGGAGAGTATTTTCTCAGTTATATTGAGATTAATCTCTTACTTTTTCAAGATTAGAGGAAAACAATAAACCTAAAATGGTGAATTTTCTATCAATAATATAATTATTTGGAAAAATAATTACAAAAATTAAAATAAAATCATAAAAAAAGAAAATACCAATACATAACTAAAGATAAATAACTTACGAAGAGTATTCCCTCTCCACACAATTGGAATACCGTATCGTACAATGATTTTGCTCTAGAAATAATCCTCACACTACCAACAAGTCCTCTCTTATAACTCATCTCAACAAACAAAGGAAGACGAAGGAGATAACACCCCTAAAGGCTTGATCCCTTGAGAAAGGAGGAAGAAACCCTTGGGACACTCTTGCGCTCTCAATTTTCTCTAAAACCGTAGGACTCCCACAACCTCTAGATTGCCTAAATCATCTTATTGCATTTTATTTTATAGGCTCTGTCCAAATCCAGTAAGGGAGCTCTTTCCAAGTAGATATGAAGTATCGATGGCGTGACCACGTCCAAATACATCATAGCCATGCCAAACAGGACGAAGGCACATTGTGACCATGCTATGATACAATGTAACTGCACTATCTACGACATAGGTACACTCTAATTTAGCGTAATTACACCGCCCAAATAGAGAAGACAATGTAATTATGCCACTTCTGGCCATGGTTACTCTGGTTTGGCACACATGAATTCACCATTTTTTAGCTTTGTAATATATGTTTGATCACTTGAAATCTACAAAACACTATAAACAACCTTCTACGAGTGTCAAATTGTGATTAATAAGGAAGAAAGTGCAGAACTAAATACAGGAAAACATGTAAATTTGACGCATGAAAATATATTATGGTCTCATGCATTACTCAAATAGCTCAATAGCTTTTCCTCAACTGTAATATTGGTTTAAGGTCATTCCTATCCTAATAGTCTCCTTGAATCTTTCATCTCAATAAAAATGTTGAGAGAAGTTCTTGTTTTAAGCCTTTGACTTAAAAGATCACTTGTCACCCAAGCTCATAGATAAATTTTCATCCTCTTAGGTTTCTCCTTTTCATATTCATGTATTATAGGAGGCTAATTGTTCACTAATATAGATCACCTATTATTTTTAGGATAATTGTGATTGACTATAGTCACCTTAAAAATTTTTATTTTGACATTGACTGAAAATAAATATGTAACATTTGTTTTCATAAAACCTTGGTAAGATAGTACTAAGTTGAAAGGTATTTAATATTATATAATTAAAAACTGTTTTTACGAGGGTTGGTCAGAAGGATTGAACTAAGAACATGTTAGCCTTTTTTTTTTTTTTTTTTTTTCTTGATGTCGAAGGTGTTAATGGGCAACAAAATGATAGTTCGTGCTCAACTAGTGCAAATGAAAAGGGTAATGGACATCTAATAATATATATGACCTTATGCCTTTTTGCTTTCCAATATTTAGTTTAATGATTCATAAATACAATTAAAAGAAAATGAAAATTTATGTGTTGATATTTATGTAATGTCATGTCATGTTGAATAGTAATGCCCACCTAATTTTGATTCCTACCTGTGATGTGACTCAAGATGACTTTAATCATGCTTGATTAATCAAGCATGACATGATTACAATGATATTATCAAAAATGATATAGATATAGCATGGCAGATGTACATGACTACTGACACTGTTCTAATAATTAAACATTTCTTAACTTTGCTTATAATGTATGATAAGAGTGGGAGGGTGAATTAATGCAACTTCTTGTGTTTATTAGTTGAATACTAGAATTCTATTCTTTTGTCATATTTCTCACCATTATATTTACTTGATATGTATATGTGCTTTATGCTTTTATTATTAATTTACTATTTTATTGCTCTCTATTCTATAAACATGAAGGTGTTGCTTCTAAACAATGGTAAAGTTTTGAAACAAGAGCAAAGCAATAGATTGATTTAATCGGTGGGTAGTAAGAAGAGATTATAATATGCTTGGCTTCTAGTTTGCTTGTAATGTTGTAATATAAGTGTGTGTGTGTGTGTGTGTTCATTGTATATAAACTATTCATGCATATGATCTGTTTGGGACAGCAATAGCTATTTGTAGTAACTGTGAAACCGGTAAAGAAGAAACTATTGTTCAAAAATTTGTGATGACTATGACATTTTTTTTTCTTGAAAAAGTCAAATCTTTGTTTTCAAGCCGCAGCCAAACCTTGTGGGAAAACATGGCTTTCAGCAACAATCAAACAAGAAAAATTACAGTACAGCAGCACACCGTCTCCCCAAACGCATCCTTAGTCCCAACATAAGCCATTAATAGCTTATTTATGCAACAAGTGCCCTCGACCTCAATTTCAACGTGTGCTCCCCACCGAATAAAATAGCTCAATATACCCAACAACATAATTAACAGTGAGTGCTATCACTAAAGCTATTCAATTTATAATAATATCACCCCATTCTTAATTAGTAGAACAAACAATTAGTAATAATTTACTGTATTTCCTACAATTTGATGGTGCCATCTACAAAAAAAAACTAATCATGCTAGTTTACTTCAAACATTTAGTTTGAAATTCCTTAAATAAAGCATTTTTAAGGCAAAACTACTTCATAGAATAAGGATACTATAATATTCATTGTTGTGGATCCTTTCAGTACTAACATTACATCATTCCAATTTCTTACAACCTGTTGATGTCACCACAAACTGCAAATTTGAAAATAAATTATTCCATTTTCCATTGGATAAATAAAAATGGAATCTTTTTCCTTTGAAAATAATTAAAATATTATTGTTTCTCTTAATTTGCTGGCTGTGGTCAAACTGCTTATAAATTCTGTGATGTTAGCTGCCCTAGAAGGAAATGACTAGAGACTATTATACGAGCCTCCAGTCACTTCTAATGTGTCTAACAATTCGAGTACCGCCTCCTTAAGGCTAACTGTGTCAGAGGGGAATTGAACCTCAGACCTGACGGGTCCTACGCCGACGCGCATTTACTGTTCGGACACCTGACGTACATCCACGTGCGTTGCAAGGTATTCCTTAGTTACTTTCAGGCTATTTATGGGTTACTTTCAATAATCCTGAAATAACCCAGAAATAACCTGAAAATAACTCAGGAATATCATATGCCACACCTAACGCTACGTCAGGAGTCCGCACAGAAAATTTTGTGCCTACACCGAGGATGTCATCCAACAGACCGAGGTAGGCGACAGTAGCTGGTTGAGTTGCATATTATTGTTAGTAATTTTTTTAATGTTTCCCTCATTCATTTCACTGGAAATGCTGCTTTTAAATGGCCCAAATGTGGAAAATGGGGGCCCAATCAATGGCGGCGGAAGGAATTCACAAAGAATGAGAAGAATAGAGAGTGAGGTAATTGAAAGTTGTTTTTTTATTCAGAAGTAGAATAATTAGGCATTTTACAAGTTAGGTTAATTGAGTAGGTTAACGCCAGTAACATCACCAATTGACTAATCCTTAGAGTTATCAATTACAAAAAAAGCTTATTTTCAATTGTAAATCTTATGGGGAATTTAGATATATGCCACCCAATTCTTCTGTATTTACATATCTAACAGTTGATTTTTTACATTATATATATATATATATATATGTACACCTAGGGCTGTCATCGTGGTGAACCGAGCTAGTTATATCATTGTTCGTACTTGGCTTGGTATAACTATAAGCTGATCATATTCTGCTTGAGCTTGTGTCGAGCTTTCATACATTATTCAAACTTGATTTGCTTAAATTTGATTTGTACTTGATTTGTATATGACAAGAGACAGAGTATTTAAATGTGCAAATAGACGAGCAAAAAGATCAAAGAAGAATATAGATTTTCATATAAAAATTTAATAAATATTTTTTTATAATTCTAATCATGCATACTAATTTGTTGATTATGAACTCTAAAATCATTAAACTTTACTAATTGAAAACATAGTTCTTATTAATAGGACTACACTAGTTCAAATTTTGCAAATGCAAAAAACTAAATTTATCCTAAAAGCTATAAAAATCATGGTTTACTTAATCATATTAATAAGAAAATAATAGCAAATAGTCAGTCCACATTAATGTTGTTGGTACTTGCAGTGTGATGGTAATAAAAAATAACTCATTATATTCAAGGTTATGAAAACTCTACAAAAAAGAATCTTTTATGACAGTCTCTTTAAATGTAAATATTCCACTCTAAATTTCCATTCATTTGTTAATAAATAAAAATATAATTAGTAATTAAACTAAATATATTATTGTTATAATATTATTTTACTACTAAATCCAAAATTAAATAAATTATTAATAATTTATTTTTTTTAAATAAAATATTATATATAATATTTGTTATTATCGAGCTTAAATTTATTCGTGAACATAAATGAATAAGTTCGACTATGTTCATGTTCGGTACGTTCAAGCTTCGAGCTTTTAAAAATTATTCAAGCTAATTTATTTACTAATTTGAATGAACATGATGGAGTCTTAATTGAGTTAAGTTAAGGTTGTTCATTAAGTGTAGTGGTTCATTTACAACCCAATATATACCACTCAACTCTTCCATAACACAATAATTAATCCTTAACACAATGAATAATTTCATTATTGACATGGAATATAAAAATAAATATTTCTAAATCTTAGGGACAAATTATAGTTTCACAAAGAAAATATAATGATTTAAGATTTGATGGCTTCGTTATTTCCCTTCCATCACTACATTTTACAATTTTCTCCTTGTTATAAATCATAAAAATGACAAAACTTTTGTATTTTCTTCTCTCATGATCTTTCCACAAAGCTTAGTTGAAGAAGATAAAGATACAAAACAAAATCTCAATTT
Organism: Phalaenopsis equestris; assembly: GCF_001263595.1. Taxonomy (NCBI): domain Eukaryota; kingdom Viridiplantae; phylum Streptophyta; class Magnoliopsida; order Asparagales; family Orchidaceae; genus Phalaenopsis; species Phalaenopsis equestris. The sequence goes on along the minus strand of NW_018164869.1, from coordinate 370,186 downwards.
GAGATATTCTTGATGAAGGATTATGGCAAGTGTTTAATGCATAAAAGTGATGGTTGTTGTTTGAATGAGAAATTTAAGTGAAGTCACTAAATAGATGTTGTATGTTCACTATGACATAAGATTATCAACCAAAAAATCTTTCAGTAATAACCTGTTTTTTTAGCCAGTAAACTACGTTACTACTGAATACCAGTTGAAACTTGCATGTCGTGAAAAGTTCTATCAGAAAGGAAATTATAGTTGAAACTTCAATCATTAAACAATATCAGCTAATTAGTTGTTAAATGTTGTTCAGCCACCAAACACTAGAGACTGATAAATTCAGGTGCTAAATTTGTGGCTAATTAATGACCCATATTTAGTCATAAATTTAGTGATTTGTGTATCAGCCATGATATTACACACTACAATCAAAAAATAAATAGGGTATCAATGCAATAAAATTTTACATGCTACGATCAAAAAATGAAAGAGCTAACATTACTATTCAAACATCTCACAACAATGTAAAATAAAAAATAGATAATGATATTGAACAATAGAATAAAAAATATACTAATAAAAATAAATAGATCATCCAATACAAAAGTATTTGTAGATAGCATGAATAAAATACAAATGAATTCCAAAATAAACAGGAAAAATATGCTAAATATACTCCTCCTCCTCATCAGCCAAAGGTTTCTTGTTATGGTTGTGTGCCTAGAGCTGTAATTGTGCAATAGTTGCCGCAAACTTCTTGAGTCTGACAACCCTATCTTGCTCCATCACCTTCGTTATGGACTCCATCTCATGTACCTTAGCAACAAAGGTGGTTCAAGACTCCTTGGTCAGTGCACTCAAATGCTTGGAGACTTTATCATCTGATGATGACGACCTCTAACAAGAACCAGAGTGCTACACCACATAGGCAGATTCCTATGCAAAGATGCCGTAGATCCTCCCCATATTCTTCCCTCAAGAAGCTTCCTTCTAAATCTTTAGTAAAAGTGGTTAGACTGAAAAACTAGATTTACCAAATCATGTGGAGTTGTGACTCTAGAACTTCTTCGGATGCATATACTCATCCTACATAATACTAGTGCATATACTCATCTTATAGAAGATTATAAAGGATAATTAACATTGAAATAAAATTACAAATATTTATAAGAAAAAACTAAAAAGATAGTTACTCAACTTATGTGGACATGTCAGATCCGTCGTAGACCCACTAGAGGTATGGTTGACGTTATTGTGTGCAAGCTTGCAACTTAGTGGCGACGGGGCTCTCGTCCAAGTGTGAGCATATGTTAACGTATGAAAATTTTAGGAAAAAAGTAACAACTTTAATTATTTTAGTAAGTAAAATAAATCATACAATCCTTCTCTTATATTTAGTATGGGAAACCGAGCCTCCCATTTGTAGGAAGGAACCCATGCCCCATAGTATGGGGCTCAGTTGTGCTGTACTGTCTCCCTCTTCTTGACATAGGAGATGACCACATCTAAAAAGCTCAACCTAGACATCCTTGTTTATCTATATAGGTTGTTCACATTTATTGCAGATAGTAGTGAACATATCTTATAAGCAGGTTTGGCCTCAGGTCTCAAAGTTCCTCTGAATATACTGATGATGCTCAACATGTAACAAAACAAATATCAATTAATGCTAGTATAATAAAAGAACTTAATTTTATAAATATAATTTAAAATTGCTTAAATTTACCTCAAACTCCCTGAACAATGTATCTTGAACCTTGATTGGGATATTCAATCATGGTAGATACATAACATCATATCTATACTTTATGATCTTCGAAACAAGCTGACGAAGAAATGGGGCCCCTAAGAAGCCTAGTCATCCCTACAGCTGAATTCATGTGTAATAAGAAGAAATAAATTGATTAAAATAACTATAAGTATAAAATAACTTAAGTAAAAGTAGAAAATAAAATAAAGAAATAATACAAGTAAATGTGCAAAATAAATCTTATAAGTATATATTTTATTCTGAAACATCAAACAATTAAGCAGACATTGAGCATAAAATTCTCTTATGATATAAATCCAACCTTACTTTTTCTGTTGTTTAAAGTCTTAATTCATGTGCTTCACAAAGGAGCACCTAAACTTACCTAGTGGAAGATAAGTAGGAATCTTTTAAGTCAATTGTATGAAACTCTCAACACCACGATCTTAAATTGTTAGTGAGTTCTTTTCATCATAGATGTGATCTATTAAACAACCATGATCTTAAATTTTAGATAACTATTAACCCCTTATAGATTTAAGGATAAAGGCATTTAACATATAAGCAAAATAAAATATTTTATAAAAAGTAGGAATGTACCAATTGATGAACATAACATGCAACAAAAATGATGAGTATCAATGGAAAGCTCATGTGATTTTAATGAAGACTAGATCATATCAGAAACACATGTTTATTTACATTCCCAATGAAATTGAGGCTTTAATTGAGGAACTTATGGTTAGACTCAATGTTTGAATACAAACGAATGATAGAAAATCTTTATAGTTTAGTTGTGAAGTGTTCCACATAATTAAGAAGGGTTTTGGTGGGCCTATACAAGGGTAATATACATTCAAACTTTTCTCTGACCAAAATCATCCTGACCTACCAACTACAAGTGTAGCACACAATTTGAATTATGCAAATATCTCAAACTTAAACTTTTTAAATTAAACATTTAGTGATCTTAAATTTAATATCAGATCAAAAATAGCAACCATAAACCATTTTTAAAAGTGAAATACAAGTTTTCTTACATATGATTTTAAAACCAAAGTTCTATGTATGTAAATATAGAATTTTAGCTATGAGATATGTAAATATAGAAGAATTTTGGTGTGGTTATGTAAATTATCCCAACACTAAAGCAATTATTTTTAATAGTATGCAAATACATAATGAGTGGTATGTATGCAAATTATAATAACCCTATACAAGAAATTGTTTTTACATATCTTAAACCTAAAGATCAATATTTACAAACATAAAACTCATCACACCAAATAAAATTAATATATATGAGAGAAGATGAAAATATAAGAGAATTGTGTGCTCGATACATAAATTTCATAGCCTAAAGTAGTCAAAGTCATAAAAGCATGTACATCAAATGTTACAACGTTTGTTAATATTTGATGCCCCCCACCCCTAAAAAAGCATATATTATAAATCCACACCCGAAATGCTCCTAAAATTTTCTCAACTATATAATTGAAAAAATTTTAGGAGCATTTCGGGTGTGGATTTAACTGATTTCAATAGGTATAAATAATTGATCAACTTGATTCAACTGGTGAAGAACTAGTCGTGGTATGATCATTGTCAAGAACAAGGAATTCCCTATTCAAGGAACAAAAGGTGCCTCCTTGAAACTCTTTATTCCAAGAGTCAATGTTGTATTATCATACAAAAAATTAATGCATTTTCTGCATTTCCCAAATATTAAAATCACTAATTTTCCAAGTTTAGCCGAGTCAGTTTCGATTTGGGTTAAGGCTAGGTTATTAAGGGTAGTTTTATGATTAAAGAGGTAATAATGATGTTAATCCTTAAAACTTTCATTAGGCCAGTTAGAGCCGCATCATCCTTATCCGCTCCGAAGCTCCACGTGTGGCTATACGATTTGTTGTGTGATCCCGAAAATATAGTTGTGTAAAACTTATAAAGTTGACTCCAATTTACAACGATGCCAAAAACTTGTTGCATTATTTTATGAATAAGAAATTTAAGCAATTTATGTTGGGATTCTACGCAAGTATACGTATCGTTATCAAGTAATATAAGATTTTATATTTACGCCCCAAATATCGATCCCATGATGAAGGTTTAAATTTGAAATGATAAATTAACTAGAAAATTCACAGAATAAAACGAAATTTTGAATTGTTCTGAGATACTTGAGATACTATCAGAACTAAATAATTAACTACTAGCAAAACTAAAATGTAAAGTTTAAATAATAACTACTAACTATGTTTTATGTGATGAAGTTTTCTAATATGAAAAAAAACTTTCCCACTATAATGAGTTTTTGGTAAAATGAGATGAGATAAATGGTTTAAATAATTGTGTCAAATAGGAGCAATTTTAATTCTCTACCTTGATTCAGTGTTATAGAAAATCATTGGCTAATCTCATGTTTAGTCCTTAAATCTGTGGTTAGGCCAGGAGGATACTGGCTCACACTCTCTAGACCTCCCACTTCCCTTCACCGGAAGGCTAACTCTCACTTTAGTTTTTAAACATTAAGACCGAATTGGGGCCGCAGCTACAACTTATTAAATAATCTGCTGATAAGCTAATTAAAAATAATATGTTGATAAGTATATTTCCCTATTTATTTACAATTTTTTTTTTTTTTTTGGAAAAGCCTTCATGGAATCAAATGTGATCCTCACTCTGTTGTAGAACTCATACTTTATTTCCCGAATCATATGTTTCACAACATATTTTAACAATTCAATTGACCAGATTGAAAAGTAAATTAAGTTCGGAATTAAAAAATCATCATAATTTATTTTATATTTTAATATTGGCACATCCAACTTATCTCTTCATTTCATAATATCTCAGAGTAGCGAGAAAGATAAATGAAAACCACTCAGACTTCATGAGAAAGATACAACAAAACATAAATTTTATATATAAAAGAAAGATTATACAATAATAATAAACAAACAAAACTTATCTGAAACTCTTTCTCAAAGAAAATCCCTTGTAGCCTCTCTTAAAAGATGTAGGAAGAAGAAATCTCTCACTTTTCTCCCTCTCTAACATTCTTAGAGGAGAATTCACACTTAAACTCACCATAAAAACTAAAAACTCTAAAGAAATAAATAACTAATGGACTCTAAGTGGCTGTGGAGAATGTGGAATAATGTAGAAGAGAGTGGAAAGCAGTCGAAAGGGGTCTTTTCTGACCAATTTCCCCAAACACCATTTTGACTCCAAATTCTATCTTTTTTGCTTCTTTTTTGCTTCAAGTCCTAAAAATCAACAACCTAAAATAAAACATGAAAAATACATTCCTTTAAAGTGCAATATCACTAAAAAATGAGTATAAAATATAGTTTTAAATATACATGTATTTTTAGTGCATCATTGAGCTTTCCATGTAGATGCTGCATTGTCCCATGGTTTGGTACCCCCCTCCTCCGTTGTTATGTGGTCTGAATCAATCTTCACCATCCATTATAATACATGGAAACTGATAACATCAGTTTATCGTCCCTACGGGACAGATAATCAAGAACCGTCCATATTGAAATCCTAATAGATCGTCAGGTCTCCACCAACTCGCTCGGGGTTTGTTCCTACACCTTCATCTAATCAAAATGAAGTTATCTATGTGGCTAAGTGAAAGTGAATTATACATTTCTTTCACAAAATGCCAAACTGAAATCCATTTTCATAAAGTTATACCCATACCTTGTCCCAAGAGGTGAGGCCTTGATTGGGCTTGATAGAGACGATCGGCTTGAGATTGTGCGACTCCCCCTTGCTTCAATTTGAGCTAGATTTGGCTCTAGTTATGAGTTAGCCCAAATGATGCCACAGTTCGATGTTGGAATAGGTTAAAGGCCGCAGGAAAGCTTAATTTTGGTTTGGCAAGATTTTTTAAGGTCTTTTGAAGCCTTTGAGAAAGTTGGTTTTGAGTTTGGAGAGGGTTGGTGTCGAGGCCAAAAAACACCCTAGGTTTCAGTGAAAAAATTAAGGTTTGATGGTGAAGGGAATGGGTTGAGGATCGTGAGGATCAATTGCCTTGGTTAGTGGGAAGGTTCGCTATGTTGAGAGTGGAAGGTTGGGAGCTGCTTAAGGAGCTTAGTGTGTGCTCATACCTCTTAGGTTAGGGTTATTTATATCCATGAGAGCTCATGAGATGAGCTTGGCTATGCATGGGGAAGCTGAGGTGACTCCTTAGAGCATGTGAAGGGAATTTTGGTGGTTTTTCCATTTTTTGATGTGTTAACCATGGTGACACTAATGGTGGAGAGTGTGTCATGGAGGAGGGCTTGGCGTGATTGAGGAAGCTTTTGATGGTGTGGCTAAGACCAGATTTGGTCTTGCTTGACCCACCCTAGCCCTGTTTAGCTCCTTAAAGTTTGAACATGGGTGGGCTTGACTTGGGTGCCAAGTGTCCTCCACTAGGGTGAAGATTGCAAGGTTTGTCTTTTAGTGCTTGTCCCACGCTTAATTTAATTTTAGTTACTTTTAATTTAAGTTATAGTGTCTTGATGGGTTATGGTGAGTCATTATGGGTCATGGTGGGTTATGGATGGCCCTTACGGGATGGGGGCAAAGAATTTTGGCCATGAAGGATGGGTTATGGGATTTAGGGCTAACTTAAGTGTGTTTAGGTTTTACCCAACAACCTAAGCCTGATGGGATTTCAAAATTCACCTAATTAAATAATTAGGTGAATTATGTGGGGAAATTTTATGATGATTGACCCATAGGTAGTTTGATGTTTTGACCAGTTTGAGTGGGGCTTAATTCTATGGAAATGGGGTCAATTGGTTGAGATTTGACTCAAAATTGGGTTAGACCAAGTTTATATTGGTCACCTATAGTGCCATAAGCCTTGGGGTTAAATTGTTGTGTAGGAATTTCAAGTTGATTTTAGGGTTAATTGGGGATTGGGAAGGCCTTATGTGGGGCTTAGGATCAATTTAGGTAGACCCCCCTCCTATTTAATATTTTGGGGTGATGGTGGTCCCTAGGGTCCATAGAAAGCTTTCTCGGGTTATGGGTTTCATAAATGACCCAGAGCATGTCCCTCACATGGCGGGTCAGCTTATGCCTCTCTTCAAGCCAAAACCCTAAACCAGCTCAACCAGCTCAACCAGGGGTTACAGGTTTGGGCTTGTCCCGATGAGGCCCAAGGGAAAATAACCCTAGTCTGAGGGTTATGTGCGAGTGAGTGGGTGAACCCCATAAAAATGAGGTCAACAATCACATAGGGGGTTGTGGCAATGAGAATGTTTAGCTCTATGATTGACTTTAAGTTAGAAAAAAAATACGATACAAATATGCTCATGATAGGGTTAAAGTAGCTACAGTTGCAGGAAATATTATAAAAAGATATCATGAAGTCTATAAAAATGTCACAGTTACTTTTTATTAATACAAAACAATACTTACCTTTTTAAAATTGGCTAATTCTTATTTTGACTCAGATTCTTTAAAGCTAACAATAGTTAAGCTCAAAATCAAAAAGTTAATAACCTACTGAGGCTATTAGGGCTCTTGAAGATCAATAATCAACGAACATTTATCAATATTTTATCTCTGATATTTTTTTTTCATCATAGCTACACCAACTCATTCACGAGTATATTTCGTTCGCATTTTCTCTATAAGTGTAAAGCCAGTGCTCCTTATGGGGTTTGCGATTGGCTTTTCACTTGGAGACAAAATATGAAACAAAAACATCTGTGAGCGGGTTGGTGTAGCTATAGTGGCATACACTATTAGAGAAAAACGTCTTAATCAATTACGAGTCAATGTTAGATCATTTAATGATCTTTGATAAAATTAATATAAAAAGATATTAAATGATCTGAATTCAAACCAAGATGATATAGGTTCCAAATAAATTTGATCCTAAATTTTGGCTCGTACATCGACAACTTTATTTCAACATAAGTTTCATGTTCGAGCCAAACTTAAAACCAATTTTTGAGAAATTATTGTTTTTTGAACTAAATTCTATTTTGAATTTGGCACATACCTTACTATTTGATAATTCTAGATTTTTCAGGATTTATTAAAACCAATTCAAACAAAATCCTGCTTTTAACCAAACAACCCCTTAATCTAGAGGTCAATATTCTACGCCATAGAATATTGGTCTCACCATCATCTTATAAATTTTTCCTTAAAGTCTAAGAAACTTTTTTATCACATAATAGGCTAGATTCATTCATCCACATCAATCAACCAACTTGAAATCTACTAATTAATCACATCCTCATCTATATCACCATCACTTTGAACAAGAGACCCGAGACATCAAGAGCATTCACACCATTTAAATGATATGATAACCCAAAGTTAAAACTCTATCATTATAGCTACTACTACTAAAACTAGAGTTCAAGCATTCAGCTCTTGATCTACCCAAATGACGGACATTAGTCTCTAATATCAACCTCCATAATTTAAAATTTTCCAATACTCTTTCTTTAGTGTTATCCACAAGAAGGATATCACCGGTGAAAAGCATACACCAAGGTGCATCTTTCTGTAAATGTCTAGTAAGAACATCCATAAATAAAGTAAAAAATAATGAGCTTAAAGTTGATCCTGATGTAATTAGGGTTGTTAACGATTCAATTTTTTGAGTCGAGCATGGGTCGGCTCAAAATCAGCTCGAAAAAAAATCTATCCAAAATTTTGGCTCATTCCTAGGCTTGTTTATTTCAATCCAATCTTAATCTGAGCCAAAATTTGAATCAATTTTTGAAACATTAACGATCAAGCTAAATTCGCTAAATTCATAGTCATATGTTGTTAACAATCGAATTTCGAGCCCACTAGGGTCAGCTCAAAATAAACTAGATAAAAAATTTTAGCTCAAGGCTTGGCTCATTTATTTTGATTTGATCTTGATCTGAGCCAAAATTCAAATCATTCTTTGAGCGATTGTTGATCTTCAATCTAAATTTACAGCCCTAGATATAATCCAACTGAAACAGAAAAATATTTAGCAAACCTCCTAGTTGTTAAACCCTAAACTCTAAACTCATTCTTTAAAGAAAATGAAAATAAAAATGAAAATGAAGATAACAAGTTACCTTCCTTTAATGTTTCGGGTAGCATAGGAGAGGATGGAGGAGAAAAATGGGAGTTTCTAGTCAGTCTAAGCCGCGATCTCACAACTAAATTCTCAGCTAGCTCCTATTCTAACTGTATTGTGAGGGTTTCGGGGATCAAGGCATTGGATTTGAACAAAATAGGGAGGGACATGTGATAGTTTTGGGGAGAGATGAGGGCTTCTGGCAGAGAAGACGAGAGGCCGGGAGGAGAGATTAGGGCAAGACCACGAGGGAAGTGATTTTGGGCGTGATGTAGGATTAGTTCCATAGGCCTAAAAATGGCTTTTAATATGTCAGTTATTAACACTATTACCGATGGCCGTTCCCATTGGCTAATAATAAAACACGTCAGTAAAGCCCCGCCAGATGGCAGGTTCGAAGATAACTGACAAACTATAGACGTCGGTTAATATTTGTTTATAACCGAAAGGTTATTCCATCTGCTATAATTAAAAATAATTGGAAAACAAGATACTATTTCTAAGTGATGGTATATATTAAAGTCATGCTTCACAAATAACCAAAATAAAAAATAGTCGCAAAATCATCGGTAATATGAACAATTTTTCTAACGTGTAAAAAGTGGTCGATTTTAGTATTTTTTTCAAATAGTGTTAATCAAATGTTTGCTAAAGTAGCCCTAAGTGCATAAGAAAATGTAGGGACTGAAAAAAAGATAATGAAACTCAACCATGAAAGCACTACACTATCATAAATATCTCACCATGTCATCACTTGTAGAGTACACACGTGGAGAGGTCACAAATATTTTAAGAATTTTATATATTCATGTTTCCCCTACAAATAAAAAGCTTAAAATTGAAAGTATTTAGATATTAAGAGCTCGTTTGGGGTAGCTTTTTCGGCGTGGCACGCTTTAAAAACGCCTACAATAGCATTTGGATATTTATTTAAGAGTGAGTTTTGGAAAAACGAAATGCAATAAATAATAAATGTGGGTCGCGGGTTCAAACCCTTGGCCCGCGATTCATCTTTCATTTAACTTTGGTTTTTACTACTCTAATATGGGCTCTCCTCATGTCCCACTCTCTCCTCTCTCGTCAGCTCTTCGCTCTCATGTCCCACTCTTCACTCTGTCACAATTATGCCCTAAAGGTAACATCGGCTCTCCTCCTCCTCTCTGATCTGTGGCTCCGGTGGTAAGGGTTTTCTCTTCTAGTCCTCTCTTTATCCTCTTCATTCTTCTACTTTGTTTAGTTTGCTCAAGGTATTCTCTACCATTAACTATTCTAGCATTTTGATCTTATGATCATTTTAGCTTCTATGAACTCTATTCGGTTGTTGATTTTCGGGTGGTTGTGCACTGACGTTGGATTTTGCAAGTTATGTGAATTGAATTTTGCTATTTTATTTAGTGATGGTGTTGGGATGGGTTGTTCTGTGACATTGGCTTCTCTGTGTTCTATTCAGTTTGATTGTTTCCCTTCTCTATGCTCTATTTGGTTTGTTTTTTGATTTTCTATGATATTGGGCTATCTGTGCTCTATTCAGTTTGCAAAATGTTTTGGATGGTGGTGGTGGTGGTTACTTTGATGTTGCCCGAAATCTTTTGGGTTGTGGTGGTGGTTACTATGATGTTGCCTGAACTTTTATACTGGTGGTGATTGTTACTGTGATGTTGCCTGAAATTTTTTGGGCTGTGATAATGGTCACTGTGATGTTGCTCAAAATTCTTCAGATGATAGTAGTGCCCGAAACGCTTTGGGTGGTAGTGGTGGTTACTGTGATGTTGACCAAAATTTTGACGTTGCCCCAAATTTTAATGATGTTTTATAGTGATGTTGGTCGAATATGGTTGTGTTTGATGTTAGTAGTTGTTGTGGTGGTGGTGTTAATGATGAAAAATGGTTGTTTGGTATGATGATGATAGTGGGGTTATTATGTATCGAAGCTATCTTTTTTACGCTGTTTGTAGGTGTTTTTTTTTCCTTTTGCATTCCATTTGTTTTTCTTTTGGTTGGTTTGGTAGGTCTATAATGAGATGTTTGACCTTATGGTTCTTCTAGATGGTCTATTTGATGATGTTGGTTGGTTTCATAATGTGCCTCTCTTCTTTTTGGTGCTACGGTTTATGCGGTTCTTTCGGATGGCTCTTTTTGGTGATATACATATGTGACACACACAAGCTTAACATTAGGTGGGCTCAGGTCAACCAAGAACCCATTTCTTATATGTTCTACTGTTTTCTTGTAGTAACAGATTCATTGGTTGATATACTAAGTTCTCTTAGACTTCACACTTCCATAAAACTATAATTAATTACTTCTTTTATTAATTTCTACTTTTGTTATGTTTAATAGGATGTCTTTTAAAGCATTCGAGAGAGATGAGCTCGAGGAATTCTGACACCTGTCGAGGACTGCAGAGCCATCGAGGACTTCAGGGTTCCCTGCTAACTTAGCGTCATCCACATAACAACGTGAGACAATTTTATAGGTGCCCGAGGAGAATCACAGAGTCGTTATTTTTTTGGTGGGCAAGTAGACTGGAAGATTCTACCGTCGAGAGCGATTAGACATAGAGAGTATCCCTGGTGGACTGCTTAACTCATGGCATACGTCATCGTCATTTTAAGAATAATATTATCAAATTATTAAATGTTATTTTAATAGTCTTTTTTTTAATTGTAGTAACCATGATATTGACTGTTAAGTGTGGTGTATATCTTATTTTTTATACTCTCTACACTCGTTGTTTCACTCCGAAAGTATAAAATATATTGATGCCACAGTTCTGTTGTAAAAATCATTACTATACAAGGGCGGTATGATCATTTATCTCGAAACAGCTGCAGCACAGTTATTTTCAAGCTGCAAAAAACAAACAGATAACCAACATATCTGCAGCAGTTTCCTATGGCAACTGATGCGCAGCTGCCCCAAACACATCTTAAGACTCTTAATAACGGCATGAGACTACCTAATCTCAAGATATTCGCAAGCCAACTGACTCAACAACAAAGCCCCCACCGCCCCTCGAAAGCTCATGTTGCCTGTCATGGAGGAATAAGGGAATCAATTGAGTCCTACTTTAATTAGTCCAAACTAATTAAAGTTCAAGTAACTTCAAATAATTTTAAAAATTTCTCTTTAACCCAACAAAAAAAACTAATGAAATTACTCAGCCGCATACATGTACAATGCCACATAAGAAAAGCATCAAATACATTAAAATCATCGATCTGCATTATTCCAACACGAAATAAAGTCCACCGTCACAAATTTTAAAATGAATACTAATCTCATGCTAGAAATCAAAGTAATTTGTTTTGAACTCCATTCATTATTGGTAATACTTCCAGATCAGCCACCAATTGCTTTCATTTCTAAATTTTAAATATTTATTTATTTTTTTAATATTTATTTATTTATTTATTATTTAATAAAAAAAAAAACTAAAGAATAATAAATCCCTCCCTCCCACCACCCCACCAAACCTGCTCATTTAATAAAAAAAAAGATTCCTCCATATTGCTTCCAGCCATTGGCTTATCTCCAATTTAATAATGGAAGAGAATATATAAATAATTAATCCCAAAGCTGTCATCTTTTACGTCAGAAATAAAAAATATTGATTAAGAAAATCTTTAGTTTATTAGAAAACAAAGTCAAGATATTTAATTCTGAATTAAAATATAATTAATTAATTTTTTTTTTTAAGAAGTGTAGTCAGATTATAGTTATACAACTTTGTAATTCTATCTTTTCAAATTGAACAAGTGTACTCATTATTCTTAGTGGATTATTTTAACAGGGTCAGACCCCGTGGTTTTTTCCTCTTTCAAAGATTTTCCACGTAAAAAAGTCGATTTGTCTTTTGTCTTCTATGTGTGTTGAATTCTCGTGCAACGCTAAGAGGATAATCCATTACTCTACCGCCGCGAATTTTCTGGCACGCATCAAACATGATAATTAGAGGTTCAAGGGCGAGAATCGGATTAAGAGGGGGGAGGGAGAGGGAACAACATAAGTAGAAGGCCACAATGTACTTAAATTTTAGAGGGAAAATATTTTAAATATAATAAGCTAAAATCATCATTATTATTCTAACATTTAATGTAAAAAAAAAAAAAAGTTAGAATAAATTAGTAAATCTTTTATGGTAAATTAATTATAAATTATATAAGTTTAATTACTCATAACAAAATAATAATAATAATAATAACTTTCTTGAAAGCATTTGGCCCACATATTCTTTCACAAAATAAACTATAATCAAATTTGAATTTAATTTGAATTTAATTTGAATTTCTATTGGTGGCATTCTCTAATTTTTCAGCCACGGTCGTTTTATGTATCACTTTTTATTCGAAATTTAAATTGATTTGAATGTCCAAAAAAGTTGGCTGCGGCCGCAGTCATGTGCTTTGAACTTGCATTAGTCAGTGCGTTCCATGTGTCCCCTACTTCCAATCCATGTATGTTATCATAGATATAGGCGATCCAATGCCCATAAGCATATATATATATATATATAGTATAAAAATAGTTGAATAAACATTTATTTAAATTAACGTCACAACTAAATAGATCCTTGCAAATGGCTCTCTCACTGCCAAACTCATAAAGGTAGCCAACCCTAAGCATGTAAGCACAATTTTTTTAATAATTTTATTTTTGTTTATATTTTGTCGGCTAGATATTCTAAGCATGTGCTCTACCAAAAATTCATAAAATGAAAATATATCAAAAACGTGTCAGCACGAATCTCAAAGAAATGTAACAGATAGCTGAGAAGATGGCATGGCGAGCTGTGATCTACTTGGGGTAGTTTGGGAGTCTGTGTTTTCTCGCTCATCTCTTGCAGGCCGGGAGAAAGCTAACACCATGATGAACGAAAGCAAAAAAATTCTCCAAAACCTCGCACGGAAAATCCAGTAAGACTCATCATCCAGGCCGGACAGATGGCAAGAGCTGTCTGAATCTTAGACAGGCAGCCTGCACCTCTCGGTCTACTCCACGGCCATGGCCGCCCAATTCTTAGATAGACGGCTAGAACCTCCCGGTTTAACCCTTCGGCCATGGCCGCTTGGACAATAAACCAGTCGAATGCCATTTTAGGCACTCGGTCTTACAACTACTTATTGCTCAAAATGCCACCTATCGTACCTACTTTGCAATGGTATATATGTAATGTTACAGTTCCCATTTCAATAAATAGGGAGTCATTTCATAAATAAAAGTTATGTGATTTTATTGTGCATTAATCTGTTCTCTCCGTTCTTTTCTTTCCTTTCACGCTCTATTCTTTGGGTCTGTCTCCCAGATAAGTTTGGATTTTACATCCTAAAAGGCGCGGTGAGCGTAGATTCATACTATCGACAAGAAGAGGAGCACAACAGCAGCAACAACAAGAGGAAATCACAAGAGGGATATAACCAATGCAGAATGTACTAGAGAATTCATGGAAGAGTTCATGCTGCTAGAAATATAGGAATTAAGAACACAGATAGTGAACCAGGTGTCGAGCCAGATCACGGTGATCCTTCGGGTTGTCACGATTCTTTGAGCTGAACTAGCATCTCAAGGGCAGAACCCTCGAGAGGCGAGTTGTCTTGGTAGTGTATATCTTTGGAGGTCAAGATTTTGGACTCATTCAAATATCATTTATTCTTCAGCACCTCAAGATCATCATCCTTGAGGTGGTTCAACTAGCTTCTGCCCGGAAGCATAAACAATTTTTTGTACTTCCAAAGAATATTTTGTCGTTGTTTGTAAATTCCTTGAGAACCAAGAAGAGCACACAATCCTTGAGGCAGCTTAAGACAGAACTGAATGAATTCTTTTGTTTTTATACCTGTTGTTTCAGAGGGATATGCTAGAGGCGAGAGATCTCCAACCTGATATGGCACATGCCGCCTTGAACCAAGGTCCGAAGTCCGAGATGTTTTGTTATGACCTCAGTTTGCATGAGCCTCTGGATCTTTCCAAGTTATTGAAAATGTCCAATAAACATATCATGACTGAAGAGAGCATCCACCAACTAGATTCAGTAGAACACCAAACTTAGAAAAAAGCATCCCAAAATAGCATATGAAAATTATAGGAAAATCTTAGGCCACCTGTGTGAACATGATATGAACATGATTGACCCACACATGACAATAGAGGGTCCAGCTGCAGTAACAATGAGGGAGGTCATGCAATGAGTTGTGACCAGTGATCGACTCAGTACTACAAGAGACCCATACAACTATATAAGCAATCATTAAATGACTATAAGGACCCTTTAGCCACACCGCTGAGGGTGATATGGCTGAGATTATGCACACCTTTCAAGACAACGAGTACTTCAAACAAACACAACTTGTGAGGCTCGGAGCCTTCCTCTGGGATACAAGGAAGTACTGTAATTACCACCGAGACCACGACCATGATACGGAGGAATATAAACACATACGAAATTTGATCAAAGGGATGATCAAGGCCAGGAAGCTGAAGGAATCTATGGCATCAGGGGCCACAAGTCAGGTAGTAGAAGCCCGGGACGGTCTTGTCCGAATGAATGTTATTCACATTGCTAGGATAATCCTTGCTATCCTTAAGGAAATAGAGTGATCCAGGCGAGCCTCCCAGAAGAGAGCCAGGATGAACATTGCAAAGACGGTTCTCTGTAAAGGAAAGAGAGCAAACCCACCCACCCCACCACATTACTTTCACTGACATTGAATTGTTCCCATGTGAAATCCCAACAACGACATCATCATTTTGATGGTAATAATAAGAAAATTTAATGTTGAATGTATATTGATTGACACTGGCATCTTAATAAACATATTGTTCAAGCCTATGTTTGATAAGTTCAATCTTTGAGCCAACCATTTCGTGGCACTGGTCAGCCCCCTGTATGGCGTTTTAGGAGAAAGCATGTAAAAACTATGAGTGATGTAGCTGGTAGTTACCAGAGGAGAAGGCAAGAAGAATTTCACCGAGATGAAGAAAATCTTGATAGTTGACTAATCGCTCACTAAAAACATCATTTTTGGCTACCCGCTTGTTGACCTCACTTTTGATTGAGGTTTAGTTTTTCCTCTTTAGTAGCCTAAGGTCTAGCCATAGGACTTTCCTATTGACTATTCTTAGAAAACTAGAAAAGGAACCCTCACCATTAGAAATTCTACACTCCTTTTTTACTAAATTCTAAACTCTTTTCTACACTCCTTTTTTACTCAACTTGAAGTTCAACATATTGGTCCTAACCTCTAGCACTTAATAGATGGGGTCATTTTGTGAGAACTCAAGATGAATCACCATTAGGACTGCTGGACCTTAAAGTTGACCCTGGGTGTTAGTCTAGGGCTTAAGGTACATACTTGCACTCACAATCACTCACAATTTTAAACTTAAACTTCTAGGCTTTGGCCCCTTGATACTTTTGGGAGACTCATGTAGGTGGTGCCCTAAACCTACTAGCCCTAGGCTAGGGTTTAGCTAAGACCACTACATAGAGGACCCAAAATGGGGTTTCCATTGGTCCATGGCTTATTGATGGTGGTTGGCACTCCAACTCTACCAAAATACCAACCTAGTCTTTTCCCCCTAAACTCCCCCAAATTTCTTAGATACCTTTAGGACCCCAAATTTGGCCAAAATTCCTAAATTTTCCCAAAATACCCAAATTGGTTCAAAAATCATTTCAAACACCTTGAAAACACCCAAACTACCCAAAATCACCAAAATTTGCCAAATTACCAAAATACCCCTCCTTACCCCAAAATTCTAAAAATTCTAAAAAATCTCAAAAATTCTTAAAACCTCCCAAATATTCTCATTTTTATTTTCTTCAACTACCACATGACTTAATTTGGCCAATTTGACAATCTTTAACCAAAACCCCCACATTGCCTTTTAAAGGCCCATATTTTCCCCAAATCACCTCAAATGTTTATCAAATTGGTCTCAATTTACCCCAATTTCAATTATAAACTAAAATTAACTCTTTACATGACCAATATAAACCAAATACAAGCCCAATTAGTTCATCATTTGAGCCCAATTTTGATTTAGATCAAAACCCCAATTTTTGTCCCATGACTTGGTTCCACCAAATTGAACCCATGACCAACTAAACTTGCCACAATTTGTGTTTAAAAACCTTCATAATATTCCCATACATTAAACTTGACCTTAAATTGGCCTTTTTTAAGCCTCAATCTCATTTGATTTTAACCTAAGTCCAAAGAGCCCCAAATTTGCTCCAAATTGGATTAGCCATGTCTCAAAATCTCACCAGATTGATGGCCTTAGCCCCAAAATTTTCACTCTATTCCTTCATGAAAAATCTTCAAAACATGTCCCTTGATCATTTGAACCATTCAATTTAGACTTAGCCCAAGGCTAGCCCAACCTAGACCCATGTCTAGCCCAAATTGACCAAATTTTAAATTGACCCTCCATTGACCCTCCAATTGAACCCAAAATCATTTCAATTCTTCACCAAAAATCTTCATAACAATCATATACACAATTTTGATCAATCAATTGGGCCAATTGAAATGGATACCCTAGTCCAAACCCATGTTTTGAACACTTGACGTTGAACCAAAATTGAATCCATGCACTAAAGATGGCCTAACTACCCCAAATTCACCAAATTAATGACTCCACAACCATTAGTTGGACCCTAGTGGCCAGCCTAAAACTCTTAAAACCACCTAAACTAAGCCATGGATCAAAGGTCCCCTAAATTAAGGGATATGTTTTCCATATTTGCTTAGGCTTAAGATATTTTTTGCCAAAACTAATTCTCAAATTATGGCACTAAATTGCTGTGACATATTCCCTTGGGCTCCCTGAGCTCCTAGCCACCTCCCCCTGCCATGGCCGGCCGGCCTAGTCGTCGGAGAAGCCAAAACCAAAGGCCACACCCTCTTGAATTTCACCCAAATCAAACCCAGAGGCCACCTCACTCAAATCAAATGATAGAGCTCACCTGTCCTCCACCTAAGCATCACAATGCACCCAAACATTGGCACTGAGAGCCACCCCTTAGCCTGAGAGCCACCCCTTAGCCATTTTTATAAAAACTAACCTCCACGGCCATGGAAGTTATGTTGAAATTTTCTCAGAGAGAGACCTCCAAATCACTCCTTGAGCTTCCTTAAGACCTCCACAGCTCATCCCAATCACTTCATTACCCTGATTCCCCTCATTGCCCTGATTCCCCCTGTGTAACCCTAATTTTGAGCTTGAAAATTAGGGCAGAAATAGGACGCAGAAACAGGACATCCCTTAAAACTCCACCAAACTCCAATTACTTGTGCCCACACCTTCACAATAACAAGAGAAGACAAAGCCCCATCAAATTACCGTACCCTCTGAAATTGCCTCGATCATAGCTCTAGACCAACACCTGAAATCGGCCTTGGTCGAATTTGGGTCTAGGCATTTCACCAAGACCAGCGGCTCAATCCCTAGCCTCCTTGCACCCCAACGAACGTGCCAAGAACCTCTGATTGAAGCTTCACTTCTCAGAGCCAAGGTATAAAACTTCTCCTCCTCCCGAGCCTATTTGAACTCTCCATTTGTTTTGAGTTGATTTCATGGCATCATAACCGTATGGATATGTTCCTCTAGTCTAGACGAGCATTTTAAAAAACATTTCATCTAATATGGATATGTTCCTCTAGATATATTAAGCTTAGAAGATGAACGGTTCTGTTTGAAACACAAGGAGTTAATTGGTAGAAACTAACATCACTTTCTTAATTAAAAGGATAAGTTAATAAATTTCTAGATTATTGAAATTTGGAAGTTTATTAAAATAAAATGAACCTAGGACTTAAGGGTATGACTTTTGAAGTCAATAATTAATCAATTTAATACCTCTATTTGATTTTCAAATTAAATTCAAATAATGAATCATGATCACCTAAAGCTTAACTTTTTCAAAACTAATTAAGACACTCACCTAGGTCTTAAGGGCTTAGTAGTAATCTAAGTTAAATCAAGAATGATTAAATAGGATTAGAAAAACAAAAACAAGTAAAATTAAAACAACTTTCAAACACTACAAGCCCAATTAGGACCAAAATTTGGCTAAGTGTTCCAACAACACTAACTTGCCTCTTTAAGGGTCCTCACCCACATAATCTTCAAAAATAAATTACAAATGATACTTACCTTACTCTTAGGGATAACTGAGACATCAATATTCATTGAGCATTAGGGTGTTCATAGGATGAATTATTAAGCAACATAATAAGTTTAAATGAACTCGAGGCTTTTCACCAGGTGATAAGAGGGAAGCATGGACCTACTTCTTCCTCTTAACCTGTTGGATAGCTCAGAGGTCTACTAAACTCAATATGCTTTGCTTAACAAAATTATCCTTAATTAAACTCCTAAGGACAAACCAAGATATGACCTAGGGTTAGGTAAGTCTTCAAAATTTTACTTTCATGTTTCATATGAACTGCCCTCACATTCATTTTTAGTTTCAAGTGGTGGAACAAGAAGACTCGCTAGGTACGCTTTTACAGTTTTCAGCGTCGTCTTTTTTGTATTTTTATGCTATACTTTTATGCTTATACAAACTTGCATGCTAAACAACGATGCCACCCTGCATGAAAACTAAAACTATCAGGATAGCCACAAAACCAAAAATAAAAACTAAAATTAAAATCAATCAAGATAAAATTCACCGTCATAACATCAAAATATAAAACAACTCAAAATTTAATCACAAACATCACACAAAACTACAACTTCAACTAAATTAAGATGTCTCTATCGGATGATCGGGAATTCCTTAGAGGAGGTAACCTACGGTTGCTAACGAGGCTTCCCACGATTTAAATGAAATTATGGAACTCA